>NW_024070186.1:181083733-181159653 GCF_014754425.2 Oryx dammah | reverse complement strand
TGGTTGCCTGATGTCCTCTGCCTGCATTCAGAGGTTGTTTTGTGGAGTTTGCTCCGCGTTGAAATGATCTTTTGAGGAATTTGTGAGGGAGAAAGTGGTCTTCCCTTCCTATTCCTCCGCCATCTTAGGACCGCCCCAGAATTCCCTGTGTTCTACAGTAGGTCTACTACTATCTACTAGCTATCTATTTTATATACAGTAGTGTATATATTTCAGGGTTTCTCTGATGGCTCAAACAGTAAAGAATCTGCCTGCAATGTAGGAGACCCAGGTCTGATCCCCGGGTCAGGAAGCTTCCCTGAAGAAGGTAATGGCGACCCATTCCAGTATTCTTGCCTGGAGAATTCCAAGGACAGAGGAGCCTGGTGGATGTATATATTTCAATTCCAGTCTTGCAATCTATCCTTCCCTCATCTAACCCCTTGATACCCATAAAGTTGTTTTCTACATATAAAAATGTTTCAGTTTTATAAATAAGTTCATTTGTACCTCTTTTTAAAGATTCCACCTATAAGAGATATCATATGATATTTGTCTTTCTCCGTCTGACTTACTTCACTTAGTATAACATCTTTAGGTCCTACACTGTTGGTGGAAATGAAATTGGTGCAGCCACTATGGAGAACAGTATGGAGGTTCCTTAAAAAACTAAAAATACAGCACTATTTGCGATAGCTAGGACATGGAAGCAACCTAGATGTCCATCAACTGATAACTGGTTAAATAAGATGTGGTATATATATATATATATATATATATATACATATACATATACACAATGGAATATTACTCAGCCAAGAAAAAGAATGAGTTCGAGTCAGTTGTAATGAGGTAGTTGAATATTGAGTTTGTTATGTAGAATGAAGTAAGTCAGAAAGAGAAAAACAAATATCATATATTATCACATATATATGGCATCTAGAAAAATGATATTGATGAATCTATTCATGGGGAAGGAATGGAGACACAGATGTAGAGAAAGAGCTTGTGGACACAGTGAGGGAAAGAGACAGTGGGACGGATGGAGAGAGCAGCGTCAAATATACACACTACCATGTGTAAACCAGACAGTTGGTGAGAAGGTGCTGGGTAACACAGGGAGCTCAGTGTCATGCTCTGTGATGACCTAGAGGGATAGGGTCCGGGGAGGGAGGGAGGGATGGGACATATATGTATAATTATGGCTGAATTGCATTGTGGAATGGCAGAAACCAACACAACATCGTAAAGTTATTTTCTTCCAATTAAAAAATAAATTAAAAAAAAAAAACACTAAAAAGAGAGCTACCATTTGATCCCCAAATTCCACTCCTGGGCATTTACCTGGAGAAAACGTGATCTGAACACCTCAGTGTTCACTGCAGTGCTAGGGCTTCCCTTGCGGCTCAGATGGTAAAGAATCTGCCTGCAGGGTGTCAGATCTGGGTTCAGTCCCTGGGTTGGGAAGATCCCCTGGAGAAGGGAACGGCTACCCACTCTAGTATTCTGGCCTGGAGATACCATGGACAGAGGAGCCTGGCAGGCTACCGTCCATGGGGTTGCAGAGTCGGGCACGACTGAGAGACTTTCACATGCAAACATGGAAGCAACGATGTCCATTAACAGAGGAATCCATAAACGCTTTTTAACTCAATTCTGAAATACACCCTAGAAGACGTGGACAAAGTAGACAGTGGCTATTGAGGACAGTAACTTTCTTGTTTTACTTCCCATTCTAAGCCTGCAGGGATGTAGGTCAAGTTGGACACAGACCAAGGAAAGAGGGGGAAAGATCAAGTCCAAGATCTTGATGGATTACACATCATAGAAACCACAGGGGCTGAAGGACAAAATCTGAATCCAAAATCAAGTAATAGGAAATATTAGAGCAAGAAGTTCTGCGAGAATGACCCTGATAGGATCTGTCTGATTACTGCTGTCCTAGAAAATGACACAGGAACTGGAGGACTCAGCTTTGAAGGCTTAGCTCCTCACAAGACCAGCACTGGGATTAAAGTGTGCTGATTGGGCTTCAGAAAATTTTAAGTTACAATTTCCGGTAGACTCTCTTTGTTTCTCATAAGTTCTCAGAGACCCTGACTTCTGAGTCATATAGCTTCTAATTGATCCTAACCAAGGTTCTTGGCCTTCCTCAATCAATAGAAATTGACAAGAGGCCAGACAAGAAATTCAAGCAAGGCTTTACTGGGGCTCCCATACTTGCAGGAGGGGGCAAAAGCAAATAACAGTCTCCCTAGCTCACTCCCCAAGGTGGGGAGAGCTGGTTCTTTATATGGGATGATGGTAAGGGTGAGTCCAGGGGCCAGGCTGGTTTAGGTGGCTTTGTGGTGTTGACTTCAGAGGGCATGCAGAGTACCCTGCTTTTGCTCCCAATACCCAGTTTTTTTCTCCTGTCTTTTCAGATGTGGCAGTTGGGTTTTTCTTAGCCTTTTTGTATCTTTTTGCCCATAATTTACCCCAACTGTTCATGCATGCAGTTATCTTTAGTCCCTTAGAGTTTCTTAGCATTGTGTTACCAAAGGATAAGTTTGTCCAGTTGCAACCATTGCAGCATTTTCAGCAAGGGGTCCCAGTCCCAGCCTGTCTCGTAATTAGTGTGTTTACTTAGGTGAGCCAGGCTTCCCATCAGCCTGCTAGGCTATCCTGTGTGATGGCCAAATGTTGTGAATATGTTCTTAAGCCACCTCTTTTCCAGTAACTCTTAGCTAGACACTGTGCTTCAGGTAAAAATCATTCAGAAGAAGGAGAAGGAGGAGGAAGGAGAGGAGCAGGAAGAGGAGTCAGAAGTGGAGAAGAAAGCATTTGGATTCATGATGCCACAGACACCGCACTAGTTTCATGCAGTGAGAGAAGCAAACGAGAGCAACTCTGGCCTCGATCCAGTGTGGGAGATTTAGTACCAATTGGGATCAGTGGTTTGCTGAAGAGGCTGGTGGACAGAGAGGAGGACGTAACTTTCTGGGAGATTCTAAGAAAGCTTGACTGAAGAGAAGACATTTGAACTGTCACTTAAAAGCTGAAAAAAAGAATGCATCCATTAGAGAAGGCAGGAAAGACATTCTAGGTTAAAAACAATGATGACTAACTTATGCAGAAGTGTGGCTCTGTGACAGAACATAACACATATTAAGCAGGACCATTTTATCTGAAAGTGATAGAAACCCCAGTTCAAACTAGCTTCAACAACAACAGGGCCCACCCCAGATAAAAAGGGATTCACTGATTCATGTAATTGACACATTCAAGAATATATTAGGTTCAGGAAGGACCAAGCACTCAGCCAGTATCATCAAAAACCTCTGCCTCTCTCCCTCAGTCTCATGTTCATGGACACATTCATACCAACACACAGAATTTCTAAAGTCTTCGCTCTTCACTTGTACATGCTCTTTTTTGCATTTTTCCCTGCCCTTCTTTCCCTACTATCTCTTCTAGTCTAAGGCTGACTTGCCTGTGCAAGGGCACGTGTGCCTATAAACACACACACACATACACACACATTCCCCCTCCACATACACACCCAAGTCCACCTCCATTGCATCTCATATTGTGATCTTTTCCACAAACATCTTATGTTTGTCTCATAAGCAATTCTCATACACAGAGATTTTCTCTCACTTTCTCTGTCCCTCTGACACCTTTTCCATCTCTCATATTGTGTCTTCCCCACTCTCTTTTCCTCTGTTTTTTTTTTTTTTTTTTTTTTCCTTCCAAAGCTCTGTCTCTTTCCTAGTTCTCAACTCCCTATGGGGCATTTAGAAAGGGGAAGGGATAATAATTTTGTGTTTCTCTCTCCTTTTCTCTGTCTGTCTACCAAGATACATCTCTCTCCTCTCTCCTACATTTACCCAGTTCAGTCCTGCCAGACCTTTCTCTAATAAATAACCAACCAAGAAAAGGTATAACGCAGTCCGCACTGACCACAGCCCCTCAGCTTTCATCAGGAAAAATGACTCTGAGAGGCTTTTCCAGCAAGAGCCAGGCACTTACCTCCACGGCGAGTATCTCTTTGCTCTCATTGTATCCACAAATTAATATCAGCAGTTGCTAAAACAAAGACTGTGGAAGAAAAAAAACATAGCCCCTCAGTCAGACAGGCTCACAAACAATTGTTTAAAGGGTAGAGGGAAAAAAAGTTTTAAAACTTACTCTCTTTGTTGCAACCCCTCTTCTGATAGGCTCCGCTTCTTTGCCATTGGGACTCAAGTTTGACTTTCTTAAACACCCGAATTACCTGTCACCATGGAGAGGACGCTCGTCCACTCTCACCGGTGGACTGGCCATTCTGTAGGTTTTCTATGAGTTCCCATTCTTCAAGCAAAAGCTCAGTGGCCCAGGAAATGGATGTGTCCACAGCAGGATGTGTCTGGGTTTGATGATGTATGTTTCTATATGCCATTGTTACAATGTATTAATACCAGCCTCTGAGCCCTACCTATGTGTGTACACTGGGGGGAATGGATGTACCCCCTTTTGGAGGGACTGAGAGGCAGTGTTTCTGAGAGTGTCTGTGTGTGCTTCTTTGTCTGGGCTTTTGAATGAATCTGAATATTTTTGTGTGAACAACATGAATTTAACTTTCAATCCAACTGGGGACATGCTATTTTGAACTCAATATACAAAATAGGGAGATTATTTCTTGTTTTGGAACATCTATTCTTCCAATGGCGGATATTCAATGTAACGATAATTGGGTATTTTAGCCTCTTGTGAAAGAAAAATCAGGAAATGCGCTCGTAGCATCCTCATCTTCAGAGAACAGAGCTGTTAGCACAGGAGAGAGCCATAAGCAGCGGGCAAGATTCATCTGGGCTTCCCAAGATACACTTTCAGACATGCGAAGTGACACAAAGTGAGACTGAATTAATTGGAGTGTGTCAAGGGAGCAGGGCTGGGCACAGGGAGAGAAAGGAAGGTGGGTTTCATGTCTGGATCCAGGGGTTCCCTCTCTCGGGTAGACACTCACTGGTCTCTGCTACTTGACGTTTCCCTTTGTCCTATCCTTCAGCGAAAGCCCTTTCAGTTTTCCAAACAGAGGATTAGAAGCAATGTTTTCAAGGTCACCCACAGCACAACAAGACCCACGCTTCCCTTTGAGGCTTGTTATGTAGAATCTGCTTGAAGTTCGTGTTCCTCTGGGGGTCTCCTCCAAGGCACTCGCCTGGCTGGGTCTGTGAGTATCCAGGTGTGCATGCGCGCAGCACTCTGTGCGCTGGTACCCAGCTGTGTCTGAGATGACACGCGTGGAAAAGAACGGGGAGGATACCCGTGGTGTGAGTATTTGTGTGACTTTGTGCGAAAATTGTCGGATGTGTGATTGGTCCTGTGAGGCTGGCTTCATGTGGCCACTGGTCTCTAGGGTGAGAGCATGTGTGTGAGCCCAGATGACCCCACGGTGTGTCTGGTATCCATAATCCGGGCCAAGCTCAGGACTACAAAGAAACAGGCACATATAGTGACGGATGTGCGAGCATGCACACACACAGAGGCACAAAGAGCTCTTTCCGTAGACACAAGGCACCGCCATCTCCCACCCCAACACATGCCCCACACAAAGATTTACTCCGTACACACTCACCTAGAGAGGATTTGCATACAAATATCCAGGCTGCTCTATCATGTGCCGGACTCCTCACCCCTGCAGGAAGCATCTGGAAATGCGTGTAGGGGGACAGTTTTGATTATCCCCTGAGCTGTGGGCGCCACAATACTCTGTGTGCCTGTTCGACTTATTTTACAGCCCCGTCCAGAATCAGTGCATCCAAAATGCCTATAGCTGGAGTCCCCAGTCTTCGGGGTCTAATGCCTGATTCTCTGAGGGGGAGCTGATGTAATAACAATAGAATTAAAGTGCACAATAAACGGAATGCGCTTGAATCATCCTGAGATCATCCCCCACCCCGCCATGTCCACGGAAAATTTGTCTTCCACAAAACTGGGCCCTGGTGCCAAAAAGGTTGGGGATGGCTGGCCTATAGTGCCACCACCTAGAGAATGGAGGCAAACATGAACACACCACACACACACACACACACACACACACACACACACAGAGTTAGAATCCCTTGAACACACACACAGAGTTAGAATCCGTTGAACACATACACACACAGAACAGCCTACCTCATACATGCTCCTACACATAGACAGGCATGACCCACACAGCATCAGACAAGCACAGACCGTACAAAAAATATGTATAACCAGTCATATACAGCATTCCTCAGTGATTTGTAGGCACATTACAAGTCAAGACGTGCAGGTAAACAGTCAAGCAACACAGACTGCAAGTGACCAATTCTAACATAGAGCTGCAGATTAAAGAGAGTTTAACATTACTATTCTATACCTAAAATATAGAATCATTTGAGTGCTCAGTCGTGTCTGACTCTTTGCAACCCCATGGACTGTATCCCGCCAGGCCCCTCTGTCCATGGGATTCTCCAGGCAAGAATACTGCATTGCCGTTTCCTCCTCCGCAGGATCTTCCCTACCCAGGTATTGAATCTGAGTCTCTTGCATTTCCGATACTGGCAGGCAGATTCTTTACCACGGAGCCACCTGAGAAGCCACAGAATCTTTTTGTGAAGCTTAGCTACCTAATCTTGTTAATTTTGCTTTTTAAAATATCTCTAGAATAGAATGTCTTGACTTGTAACGTGCATACAAATCTCTGTGGAATCTTGTCACAGTACAGATTCTGATTCTGTAGCTCTGGGTGGGGCCTGAGACTCAGCATTTCCCACAAGCACTCAGGCTGTACTGATGCTGCTGGTCTACAAGATTCTAAAGCACTGGTTCTCAAACTTGGCTACCCAGTCAGCTCACCCAGAGTGGGGGATGTCTGGGTTCCATCAGAGAATTTGATTTAATTGCCTGAGAGTGATACCCAATCATAGGCATTCCCAAGGCTCCCTGATTATTCTAACATACTGCAAAGTTTGGGGACCACAGTTGCAGCCAACCACTCCTCCCCCTATGATATCGCAACCAGCACAAATTCATCTGCTCTGATCCTCTGACGCCTGGTTATATGCCTCCCCCACAATACACTTTCACATAGCCCCAAGAGGGATCGTATCACTGATCCCATGCTGAAGCTCCCCTTCTGCTTCTTATAAAGGGTGTGAATTTTATTCTACATTTGACAATATGTTAATTTCTCTTATAATAGTAGTTTTCAAACTTGGCAGCACCTTAGAATTATCCAAGCCCCACCTGCAGAGATTCTAACCCAATTGAATTGTGGTTCATATTTAACAAGACAAACCATACAACATAAAACTAAAGCCCAGGCAATCCTGATGTGCAGCCAGGATTGAGGTCGATTGACTTACAATACTGAGCCCAGACCACTCTTGATGGTGAAGGCATCTGTTTTGTTTGTCCATCTCCAGAGCCCCAGCCTAATCCCTTGCCTCTTGTGTGCCCTCCTCACCACATTTCTGGGCATGTCTGTATGTTCTATTGTTCCATACTTATGGGATTTTGCACATTATATTCTGTTTTTCTGAAATGCCCTTTTATACTTTCTGTATTTGGAAAATTCCTCTTTCCAGGGTTAACTCTTTAGTGAAATTCTTTCTGATCAACAATGATAGATTTAATTATTCTTTCTTGGAGGCTACCTCTGGTTCATTAGCATATATCTATGATAGCCCATTGTAAGTACATTATACTTATATATATCTCATCTCCTACATTAAATGAGGAGCTCAGTGAGGAACCTGAGCTGCAAGGTGGTGTGGGAGAAAGAGTCTGGCAGAAGTGGGCAAGGATCTCTCTTCTTCTACTTAACTGAAACTGTGGACAAATTATTGACCTCTGTGTGGCTTAATAAAAAGCAGAGACATTACTTTGCCAACAAAGGTCCATCTAATCAAGGCTATGGTTTTTCCAGTAGTCATGTATGGATGTGAGAGTTGGACTATAAAGAAAGCTGAGCGCCCAAGAATTGATGCTTTTGAACTGCGGTGTTGGAGAAGACTCTTGAGAGTCCCTCGGACGGCAAGGAGATCCAACCAGTCCATCCTAAAGGAAATCAGTCATGAATATTCACTGGAAGGACTGATGCTGAAGCTGAACCTCCAATCCTTTGGCCACCTGATACGAAGAGCTGACTCACTGGAAAAGACCGTGATGCTGGGAAAGATTGAAGGCAGGAGGAGAAGGGGATGACAGAGGATGAGATGTTTGGATGGCATCAGCAACTCAATGGACATGGGTTTGGGTGGACTCTGGGAGATGGTGATGGACAGGGAGGCCTGGCGTGCTGTGGTTCATGGGGTCACAAAGAGTCAGACACGACTGAGCAACTGAACTGTGGCTTGGTTTCCTCCTTTGAAAATATGAACAAGAACATATGCCAGTGAAGGCTGTGGTAGAGAAGGAACAGGAAATGACCAGAGCGGGTGTTTGACAAATGACAGAGTTCACTGCGTCCCACTCCCTTTGGGTTTAGTGCTTTTCCCACAATACAGCTGGAGTTAAGGCAGTTTCCTCCACCTGACCTGGAATGTTAAAGCTGGGGGATGTGCACATGACCAGGACCATAGTAAGTTCTGGAAAATAATTTTTGAAAATCGAATGTGCTCAATAATAACTATAAAGGTGTTGATAAACTTTCATCCATGAACCTCACTCTAGTGAAGCCTAGGTAAACCTCCCTGCTGCTGCTGCTAAGTCACTTCAGTCGTGTCTGACTCTGTGTGACCCCACAGACGGCAGCCCACCAGGCTCCCCCATCCCTGGGATTCTCCAGGCAAGAACACTGGAGTGGGTTGCCATTTCCTTCTCCAATGCATGAGAGTGAAAAGTGAAAGGGAAGTCGCTCAGCCGAGTCCTACTCTTAGCGACCCCATGGACTGCAGCCCACCAGGCTCCTCCGTCCAAAAGGAAACAAAAGGCCTGAATGGCTTCTAAATGGTCAAAAATGGAATTGGTAAGGTGAATTATGGCACATCTTTATAAAGTCATAAAACACAATTTTTCAAAAGCTCAGAAACTAATGACAGAAAGTGAAAAGAGACTAAAGAGTCTCTTGATAAGGGTGAAATAGAGTGAAAAAGCTGGCTTAAAACTCAACATTCAAAAAACTAAGATCATGGTATCTGGTCCTATCACTTCATGGCAAATAAATTGGGAAAAGTGGAAACAGTGACAGATTTTATTTTGGGGGGCTCAAAAGTCACTGTTGATGGAGACTGTAACCGTGAAGTCAAAAGACACTTGCTCCTTGGAACAAAAGCTATGACAAACCTAGCATATATTAAAAAGCAGAGACATCATTATGTCAACAAAGGTCTGAATAGTCAAAGCTATGGTGTTTCCAGTAGTCATGCACAGATATGAGAGTTGGACAATAAAGAAGGCTGAGTGCTGAAGAACTGATGTTTTTGAACTGTGGTATTGGAGAAGACTCTTGAGAGCTCCTTGGACAGCAAGGAAATCAAACCTAAAGGAAGTCAACCCTTGCATTCTTTGAAAGGACTGATGCTGAAGCTCTAATATTTTGCCATCTGATGAGATGAGCCGACTCATTGGAAAAGACCCTGATGCTGGGAAAGATTTAAAGCAAAAGGAGAAGGGAGTGAAAGAGGATGATCTGGTTAGATAGCATCACTGACTCAATGGACATAAATTTGAGCCAGATCCCAGAAACAGTGGAGGACAGGGAAGCCCGGCATGCTGCAGTCCATGGGGTCGCAGAGTCAGACATAACCTAGCCACTGAACAACGACAGCAACCAAAGATCTATAGAAATGCAGGGGAAAATGCTATGTTCCAATATTAAATTTTTAAAGACACATATAAAATGATTATGCTGGGATTATTATTTATCTAAATTTCATCTGCAGGTGAAAAATACTCAAAGGAAATGTGTTGAAAGGAAATGTCATGCTTTTGCTTTATGGTTGTATATGTCTTGTTTTTTCTTCCTTGGTATAGAAAAGAATTTATCTTAATGTCTCTTTTTGATACAGCTAGTCCTTCTCTTTTCTCAGGTACAGAAATTGGTCTATTTTATAAGTCTTTGTGGAGTGCTTATATCAGATGAGAATGAGGAAATATACTCAGAAGATCAAGCTTCAGCCTTCTTTGAGGAGCTATGGTCTCATGGATCAGACAGAAAGAGAAATAGAAAATGATACTGAAATGTGAGAAGGAGGAAGCAGTATCAGAATAAGGAAAACAGTAAAGGATTTAGAATGGAAAGGCCTGTGTCCTGGTTACAATCTGTGTGGGTCAGTTCTTACCACTCCTATTAAAATCGCCTGATGCCTCCTTGACTCTCTCAACAACAACAAAAAAAGCCAAACTACTTACAATGGTCCCCCAAATCCCTCATGACCTGGGTCAGCTCCCTGACCTCATCACCTAGCTCCTTCTGCCATGCTCAGCTGTCTGCAGCCACTCTGGTCTCTCTGCTGAAATTCCACACACCAAGCCAAATGTGCTGGTCCCAGGGCCTTTGCAATGATTGCTTCCTCTGCTAAAATCGCTTCCCTGCCACTCAGATATTACCAGCTCTCTCGCTTTCCACCAAGTCTTTATTCAAGTGCTGTCATTTTGCTGCAAGTGGCATTATTTTGTACCTTTTTTATGGCTGAGTAATATCCCATTTGGATGAAATTGTTATACTGAGTGAAGTTATACTGAGGGAAGTCAGAGAAATGTTATACTGAGTGAAGTCAGACAGAGAAAGACAAGTATCGTATGATATCACTTATATGTGGAATCTGAAAAAATGGTGCAAATGAACCTATTTACAAAACAGAAATAGAGTCATGGATGGTAACTTATGGTTACCAAGGAGGAAAGGCAGGGAGGGATAAACTGGGAGCTTGAGACCGGCACATACACACTACTATATATAAAATAAATAACTGATAAGGGCACACGGTACAGTGTGGGGAACTTTACTCCATACTCTGTTATGACCTATATGAGAATAGAATCTAAAAAAGAGTGAATATATGTTTATGTGTAAGGAATTCACTTTGCTGTACAGCAGAAACTAACACTACATTGTCAATCAACTATACTCCAATAAAAATTAATTTTTAAAATGTAACAAAAAAGCTATCATTTTAATGAGGCTTTCCTTGCCCATTCTCCAAAAAATTACAACCCCTAAGTCTTCCTACGCAATGTTCTGATTTATTTTTTACAGCACTTGTCACTATCAGATGTGCTCCATAGCACGTATTTATCATTTAGTTTCTGCCTCACTCCATGAAAACTTAAACTCCTCATGGGCAGGGATTTCTGTCTGTTTTCTTCACTTGCTATTTTGCCAGAGCCTAGAATCATGCCCAGCACATCGTTGGTCCTCAATAAATATTTGTTGAATAAATAAAGAATGAGCAAGCCTCAGTATTCATCTATAAAAAGGGGCATGTCGATGCTCTCCTTCCATTGAGTCATGGTGTCAGAGCAGCTGGCACTCAACAGGCACTCAGGCAACATGGGTAAAGGGTAACCATTGAGTTTATCTCCATAAAGATCAGAGGGCTGGACAAGCAGAGCTCCACCACCAGAATCCACTATAAATGAAACAAGGCACCACCAACAAAACTTCAGTGCCTACCTTGGAGACTGAATTTTAATGAAAAAACAGGCTTCTTTGCTACACTCAGTGACACAGGCTGTCAACAGCCCAGGGAAGAAAAAAAAGAAAAGAAAATGAAATGCACCTCGGCTATTTTTGCATCCAGGAAAGTGTACAGCCTTTTCTTTAAATAATAAAACCAGAAAAACAAAAAGTAATCAGTTTAACAAGTTAGATCTAGCTCTTGTCAAAGGAAATATTTTTTTAAGCCAACAGTAAGCAACTTTCCCAATGCTGTAAAGTCTTCAAATGTGAAACTCTTGGAGCTTGAAAAGGTCTGTCTCACCCAGTGAAAATGTTTCCAATAATATCCAGAAACAAGATTCATTAAAAGCTATCTTTAGCAATATCAGCGATTCTGTTATTATCCTGTGTCCTTCATAAAGTGCACCACAGATCTCCACTGTGAATAACAAAAGGGGGAGCGAGGGAAGGATGGGAATAAAAGCTGCCCTGGCTCCAGGGAATTGCCTTCCTGTGATGGGAGAGTGAAGGAAAAACAAGAGAAGGATCTAGGAATTTAAAGATAAATTCAAACCAGGAGCAGCAGGATCTTAAAAAAAAAATAGTATCCTGCCATTGGGATACATTTCGTGAGTAAAAAGAGTTTTATATGTCTTCCATATGTCAGAGTAGTGACACAAAGTTTTAATAACATTTGAGATGGGAACAGAAGACAGGGTTCAAGGGGACTGTTGGGGATTGCCAGAGGGACAGAGGGACAAAGGGACAGTCCTAGCTAGAGTGGAGTTAGCAGTCGATCAATATCTGTTGAATGAATATGTAAATGAATAGATGGATACAAAAATGAAGCAATGAACTGCTAAAATACTCTCACATACTCATATCCCACTAGCTATCCTTAAGTAACCTGAGATTCAATTGATGGAGTCTCCCCAAACTCAGAGAGTGGAGAAGAAAGAGACCAGGACAGCTGAATCCATATGGGACAGTTAATTACCCGCCAAAAGAGAGGGCTTGATCATCATAAGAACCAGTAAACAGGTGCAGGAATCAAATTTCTGAGGTTAGTCTGAGATGTGTGGGATTAATCAGCCATGGGTTCTGCAGGAATAAAATCAATAAGCAAAGCAACTTTGTTCTCTGAAATTCTTTATGGAACTGTACTGCCCAAACCCTCTGTTTCTTGTGAGACTGTAAATCTATTTTTCAGTGTATGTTAATTAGCTATCAGACACTTACTGTGTATGTGGCATTGTGCTAAGCACTTTATACGCATGAACTTAATCCTCCAAACAGCCTCTGAGGAAAATGTGGTTAAGTCAAGGACTCTGGAGCATCAGGGCTAGAATCTAGCTCTATTGCTGACAAGTAGAATGGACTTGGGCAGTTATGCAACCTCAGTTTACACATCTGTAAAATGGGGATAATAATACTACCTATCTCAGACACCTGTTAGGGCTAAAGAGTTAATCCATACCTAGCAACATATCTGGCACCAATAAGTGCTAAAGAGGTATTAAGTAGTATTATTGCTATTGTGTGGATGAGGAAACTTGAGACCCAAAGAGGTGAACATCACACAATCAAGATGCTGAAGAGCTAGAATTACAAGAGCAATTTTTTTCTCCTACATTCATTTTCATTCTCTCCATTCCTCAGATTTTTATGTCAAGGAACCCAAAATCCTGAGTCTTATAAAAATAGCTCTACATCAGCTCTTAAGCTGTTATATCACAATTTTTGGGAAACTAGGAATGGAAACATATGGATACCAGAGATTTTTAGAAGGCAAAAATTTATTGAACTTGGAGCTTTGATAGGTTGCACAGGAAGAATGAAAGAGGTCAGTGTAGTCCCTGATTTTCCTGCCTTGGAACCTGGGGATGAAGTAGGAAGATTTCATTTGAGGTGACAGGCTGGGGAAAGGATGCCAAGTGCTAGGTTAAACTTCTGGGTTTAAACTTTATTTGGTACATCTTACTTAGGAGGCAGCACGGTATCTGGGTCCTCACCTAAGCTTAGAATCCTGGGATAAAGTTCAGATCAGAGAATCATCAGAATATAAGAGGATGAAACTGGAAATATGATGGAGGTCCCCCCAGGGAGAGTTCTGAGCATGGGAGAAGTGGGGGATCCAGCAGGAAGCACTCAGAAATACATAGAGGAATAAATGGAAGAAAAGAAGCCCCCAAGCGGATTGAGATAGTCAAATTTCAAAATCAAGGGTATGTTGTCATGTATCTGCTCCCCTCAAAATAAAATGAATATAATGCATAGCAAGCAATTCAACTATGCAGTTTGGAGAGAGAGAGATTGTTGTGGTTCAATTGCTAAGTTATGTCCGACACGTTGCAGCCCCATGGATTTCTCTGTCTAGACTTCCTGTCCTTCATTATCTACTGGAGCTTGCTCACTCATGTCAATGGAGTCAGTGTTGCCGTCTAACCATCTCATCCTCTGTTGCCTCCTTCTCCTCCTGTCCTCAATCTTTCCCAGCATCAGGGTCTTTTCCAGTGAGTCGGCTCTTCACATCAAGTGGCCAAAGGATTGGAGCTTCAGCTTCAGCATCAGTCCTTCCATTGAATATTCAGGGTTGATTTCCTTTAGGATTGACTGGTTTGATCTCCTTGCTGTCCAAGGGACTCTCAAGAGTCTTCTGCAGCACCACAGTTTGAAAGCATCATTTCTTTGGTGCTCAACCTTCTTTATGGTCCAGGTCTCACATCCCTACATGACTACTGGAAAAACCATAGCTTTGACCATACAAATCTTTGTTGGCAAAGTGATGTCTCTGCTTTTTAATATGTTTTCTAGGTTTGTCATAGCTTTTCTTCCAAGGAGCAAGTGTCTTTTAACCTCATGGCTGCAGCCACTGTCCACAGTGATTTTTGAACCCAAGAAAATAAAATCTGTCACTGTTTCCACTTTTTCCCCATCTATTTGCCATGAAGTGATAGGACCAGATGCCATGATCTTAGTTTTTTGAATGTTGAGTTTTAAGCCAGCTTTTTCACCCTCCTCTTTCACTCTCATCAAGAGACTCTTTAGACAGAGAGGTAAAGAAACATACCTACAAAGACAGGAAAACACACAGATAAAAAGTAAAGAGTAGCCATGAATTCACCTGTGATTTTTCTCAGTGAAAGTAGGTGTTTAGAAAGACTATGAAATAGGACATACAAGTCAGTAGCTCTCAACTGATCTTAGAAACTACACAGAGTATAGACATCTTGCTACTCTGATTGACAGCTATTAATAAACAAAACTGCTAGATTTATTCTGCCTTATAGTTGAGCTAAGAGATGGAGAAATGTGGGGTGGCTTATGATATACTTACTTGAGGCTTTATCTCTCTGGGAAACCTGCATTCTATTATGAAATAAACATCAATGCTGCAGGAGCAGGCTCCCTGAGTGGTATAAAGGAGAAGAACCAGGGGAGATGGACCACCTAGTGAGTATTTTACAGCTGTTGAAAAAGCTATAGATTTTCCCTGGACAAGTCTGGCGTGAGAAGTTAGGCTGTTTTATCTTCCAAAACTAGCTACTGGGGACTCAGTCACTCCACAGGCTGGGCTCAACCCAGAGAATGCAAATTTAGCAAACACCACTGCAGACCTTATTTGCAGATAGTTTGGCTAAGGCAGGCTTGCAAGGAGGAGACACAGAGGGGAAATAGAAGCATGAGATTTAGAATCAGTGAGTTAAATTTCCTCTCCTACAACATACCAGCTGTGGGATCCCAAGCAAGACTTTTCTCCCAATCTGAGTCTGGATTTTCTCTTTTCCTGTGCAATAGCACTATAGTGTTTATCTCTCAGTACTCTTGGAAGGATATATGGTGAGATGCCAAGTTCCTGGTCTACAGGAAGTGATCATTTACTAGTCCTTCCCAGAGGATACACCGACTGACATACAACTGATGGCTAATGGAGATCTATCAACCTCCTTATAAGCAGGAACTTTGTCAAGAAACCTATGCACAGTACCCATAGATGTTTTATTATGTTTTAACAAAATAAAGAAAAAAAAGTTTTAAATAGAAGGAAAATCAGATAAAGAAAATTTACAGCTACTGAATGTCTATTCGGTCCATTACATTAACTCTGTTAATTTTCTGAGCCATGAGGTAAGTAAAAGCATTCCCAGTTTAAAGATAAGGAGGCTAAAAGACATGGAGTGATTTACATAAAGATGAGTTGGAGAACTTGGAACTGAACCAGTTTGTCAGATACTTAAAATGAAAGTGAAAGTTGCTCAATCTTGTCCGACTCTTTGCAACCCCATGGACTACACAGTCCATAGAACTGTCTAGGCCAGAATACTAGAGTGAACAGCCTTTCCCTTCTGCAGGGGATCTTTCCATCCCAGGGATCAAACCCAGGTTCTCTCACATTGCAGGCAGATCCCTTACCAGCTGAGCCACAAGAGAAGCCCAAGAATGCTAAAGTGGGTAGGAGATCAGCCCTGGGATTTCTTTGCAAGGAATGATGCTGAAGCTGAAGCTCCAGTACTTTGGCCACGAAGAGTTGACTCATTGGAAAAGACTCTGATGCTGGGAGGGATTGGGGGCAGGAGGAGAAGGGGATGACCGAGGATGAGATGGCTGGATGGCATCACTGACAGGATGGACATGAGTCTGAGTGAATTCCTGGAGTTGGTGATGGACAGGGAGGCCTGGCGTGCTGCGATTCATGGGATCGCAAAGAGTCGGACACGACTGAGTGACTGAACTGAACTGAACTAAGCCTATCCCTTCTCCAGCGGATCTTCCCGACCCAGGAATTGAACCAGAATCTCCCGCACTGCAGGTGAATTCTTTACCAACTGAGTTACTAGGAAAGCCCTGAAAGATACTTAAGTTGACATTATCTCACTACTGCTTCCTTGGAACAATGCTTGCTCTCATTAAGGTGCTAGTCCAGAAGAATAGACACAGGACTGGTATAGACTTCGCTGATGCTCAGAATGAATTTCTTCATTTTATTTCCAATTTAATAATCATGTTATGTGTGTATATTTTTTTTGCATAAGACACTTCAAATCCTTCTTGGAATACTCTCAGCCCTGTTGGTCCAGTGGTTAAGAATCAGCCTTCCAATATAGTCCCACATATTCCAGGGCAACTAAGCCTGTCTGCCACAACTACAGAGCTTACACACTGTGGAGCACACACGCCACAGCTAGAGAGAAGCCTGCACGCTGCAATAAAGCTCCCACATGCCGCAGCTAAGACTGGACACATCCAAAAATAAATAAAATATATGCTTAAAAGTTGAAAAAAGATATATTTTACACATGTGTTAATATGTACATATTAGCATGCCTGTAGCTACATGTACATGTGAATAAGTGGCAACATGGCAGCCAGTAGGTCTTCATGATGATGACTGTGCTTCACCCCTTACTTCACTGCACGAGGACACTTGCTAGTTTCCACTGCAACTGATAGGAATCAGTGTAGCAGGCTCCAGGCTACTTGTGCCAGTAGTCCTGTCTTCTGAATTAATGAATAGCCCTGAATACTGGTAAAAGCCATTTTGCAAAGGGAAAGGATTTTTTTTTTTTTAATCTGCCTTCCATCACTGCTGGAAAATTCCTTCTCTACTCTGGAAGCCTTCCTCACAGTCGGTGGAAATTGCAGGTCTCTGGATCCAGACGGGAGGCAATTAGACACTGAGAGTCAGTTAGCAAACATTCCGCCCACCCATGCCCCCAAGATCAGGCAGATTTGCAAGACAGCAGGCAAGCCTAGACTTGCCAGGACCCTCACTGACTCAAGGTCTCTTGCTGCAGCTGGAAACCTCTCTCACCTGGGGCAGCCTATGGGTGGTTCCTCAACGTTGGCAGAGCCCCACTGCCCTGACTTCTGCTCTGCCTCCTTGACTCCTACACTCCCGTTTCCTGATTCTTCCCTTTCACTCTCTCTGCCAAATCGCCCCCACCTTGTGAATGTGGAAACTGAATGTGGTGGCCTTGGAGGTGTAAGCTCCATTACCCTTCGAGAAAGGGCTTATTATTTATCTGCAAGGAGTGCACCAAACTGAGATGCCCTCTGACTTAAGTGGAAGATTGAAGGGTGATTGATTTCAACAGATTTATAAATGGTCCCTACAATGTTCCAGGCATGATTATGGGTCCGGGAGACCCACTTTATGAAAAACAAAGATGGTACCTACCTCCATGGTGCTTGATTCTCACCAAGCCGGGAAGAGATGATGACAATAAAATAACTAATTAAGTCATAAGATTTCAGATGGTGAGAAGTGCTACAAAGAAAATGAACCAGGGCAATGAAATCCAGAAGGATGTGTACAGGTATGTGCCTGATGTACCATTTTAGCATGGATGGTCAGGGAAGGTTTTTGAGCTAAAACCTGAAAGATGGGAGAAGGCAGAACTTATAAAGGTTCCAGGTGGTGTGAGTGTCCCCAAAGGGGACAAAGGTGCCACCTGTCCCAGGTGGCAGGCTTCTGCCTGCCGACACAGGAGACAGAACAGAAGGGGGTCCGGTCCCTGGGTGGAGAAGATCCCCTGGAGGAGGGTAAGCCAACCCACTCCAGTATTTTTGCCTGGAGAATCCCATGGACAGAGGAGCCTGGTGAACTACAGTCCATAGGATCACAGAGTCGGACACGACTGAAGCGACTTAGCACTCACGAACACATAAAGACCTGGGGAAGAGCATTCAAGACAGAAGGGAAAAGAAGGTCAAAATTCTTGACAACTGTCATCAAACAGCTTTCTCAAAATTACATTTTATGTCATATCAGGAAATCATCTAAGGGCCATCAGTAGTTTGTCTTATATTTTGGGAAGCAGAAGGTGAAATGATCTCTAAATTCCTTCTTCTTTAATATTCTTTTTTTTGTGTGTGACTCTCCCCAGGCAAATCCAGCGTCCACATGCAGAGGAAGGTTTGGAGGAAGAGAAAGTGCTATAGGCTATGATACTTCCCACAACTGTGCAGCCCCCAACTTTCCTTATCCTCACCCTTTTTCCCATTCAGGATCAGAGTAAACATCAAAACACGAAATAATTTTGTTCTTTCTCTTCCACCACCTCCTACCATTCACTTCAATCATCTCCCAACCTTCTAAGCTTTCTGAATCTAGAAAAGAAAAAGACCAAATAATATTGGTTGAATGCACTGTTAAGATTCTGAAGACTCAGGCCCATATTTCATTCTAGACTTTGCAATGCCTCATCCTCAAAAAACAACAACAGCTTCTCACTAAGTTATAGCAACTTCGTCTCTGTACAGTTCACTCAGCTTCTGAGGCCTGATCATGATTCTTAGGTAACTCTGTCTCAGTCTGTGGAAGAATAAGTCAATGCCTTCTATGGATTCATAGTTTCATGATGTAGTGACAGCCTGCATATGAACCTTCTCAGTTTTATGTAGAACTTTGGGTATTCACATACATGGTAGTCTCCTGGACTCCTGGTCTATAAGAAATCACACAAATATTCTCTAGCCTAGGGTTTCCCAACTTTAGCACTCCTGTAGCAGAAGGTATTTGATTGAAGATAAGAACACGTTTCTTATCTTCATTCACACGAACTGAATATGCACTGACTCCACAATATCCTCGTAAGAATAAATTCAGTCATTTTTAGTAAAAAGGTTGTTTAGGGCTCTTCAGACTGTACAGTCTATTCAACTGGATGTTCATACACTGGGTGAATCAAAAACTGAAATTAAGAGCTCATATAAACTGAAAAATATTAAACATGCTCAATGTCACACATAAGAAGAAGTGCTCCAGTAGCCCGTGTACTTAATGATGCTCCCCCTTGAGCGATACTAGGACTGATCAGCCACACTAACAAGGGGGTAGGGGGTTTGTACGGTCTTGAATGTACAACTTGGCTAGAGTGAAATTCACATCCCCGAATTTGCCTTCTTATGTATTTCTGATTAGAATGGCCGTAAGGAAGATTCCCAGGAGATCTGAATGGTGAAGGGAACAGCGGCCATTTTGCAGCTGATGTTGCTGATCCACTGACTCACCTCCTTGGCATGAAGCCTGGCCCTCCATTGTTTTGCCTTCCCCTAGATTCTCCTTCACCTCTAACCCAAGGCTAGAAGTGTGTGTTTAGTCTCATGAGGAAGGGCCTTAGCTTTGCAGGACACCCTCATGACCAAGGACAGAGGCAACAAGAATGGCCATGGGTTTCAATCCATCCTCACGGAGGTCCAGCTCATGCTTATGGGTTCTAGCCCACTCATGACCTTCCATTCCCAACCATCTACTTGTTAGACCACAGACCACAGCATTATACACAGACCAGCAGCTCACAGACTGTTTAGCTCCTACAATCACATTAGCTGTTTTTTTTAAACAAATTCCTTACATATATACCAGGCACAACTCTTTCCTTTAGGGATTTACTGTTCCATTGTAGTGTGGGAAATAGATAAATACACTGTTAATTATTTCATAGCCACACATTAGAATGCTGTATAGGTATATACCCACTGGTGGTTCAGGCAGTACAGAATCTCACTAAAATGCAGGAGACTCAGGTTCAATCCCTGGATCAAGAAAATCCCCCGGAGAAGGGAATGGCTACCCACTTTAGTCTTCCCTGGAGAATTTCATGGACACAGGAGCTTGGTTGGCTACAGTCCATGGGGAAGCAAAGAGTTGGACATGACTGAGTGACTAACACAGTAATATACAGATACCCACATGGGCACATATGTGTACATGCGAGTGCTCACGCGCACACACACGCACACACACACACACACAGTCTCCTCCTACTTGTCTAGCTGAACATTGACTGCTGCACAACCATCCCCACACTGATCAACCCCTGAATAGCATCCAAAGATCTGTCCTTAGAAATATTAGGATTCTCGATACGGCACTCCAAGGAAGCTTTGTAAGGAAGTTGCATGATTACTGATTGGAGCTCAAAAGACATATTTTTGACACCTCGTCTTGCTGTTGAAGAACTGTGGGATGTTGAAGAAGTCAAATCGTTTCTTTGACTCACAGTTTATTCCCCTGTAAATTGTGGGAAGGGACAGGTGTCACAAACATATACTGCCAAGCATCCATGCTGTCATACCCACCACCCATTTCCCAGGCTTCTTGTGGTCAGGCAGGACAATGAAGTAATTCTGGCCAATAAACGGCACGTGGATATGAGGTACCACTTGCTGCTGAGACATTTAAGGGCCAGTGTGCATCTCTTCAGTTCTTGCTTCCCCTGACACAACAATTGTAGGGACTACATGATGAGTTTCCATCAACCTGGGTCCCCGAGTGACTATGTGAAGCAGGGCTCCCCACCGATGTCAGCTGGACTCTAAGCCTCAGTGATACATAAGCTGTTGTTGAGGGAAGCCACTGAAATTTCAGAGTTAATTGGTAAATTATACCATAACTGAAAATCATGACCAATACACTCTACACTGTGGTTGATTTGAGGACCATCTGAAAGTCCTCGAGTGAAAACGTCTAACAGAATGCCAGACATAGAATAAGTGTTCAATAATCACATCCCCTCATTTCTTGATATGCAGTCTTCTATTGGGTGAGTCTGCCAATGTCAAGCTCTCCTTTCTTCCCTGCATGTGAAAGCCCACTTAAGAAAATGTGAATCTGTAACACCTCTAAATGAGGGCAGGAGAATTTTCTGCTTGGCAAAATGTTCTTTCATTTTTAAAAAGGATTGCGTGTAGGAGTCCTGAGAAACAGCAGGTGCATCTGTACAATGGATATGTTGGCTGATAAAGGGTGGTTGAAAACCACCTGCTCTGGAACCTACAAACTGTTTCACCAAATGAGCAGCTGGCTGCAGGTGCTGTTGGAGATGCACAAGCATTTTGTTATAACAAAAGCCCCAAGACCTGAAGATTAACCGCTCCCTGGGAGAGAGAGCGCAAGGCCTCGTATTCTGGGATCTCTTAACAGCATGATTTTATTGCTGCTGAGCTGCATATAGTGAAAATTGGAGCTATGGAGGAATCTTTTCAATGGCGCAGTTGAAAAGTACATTTAGACTGGTGACTAGCATAAAATAAACCCTCAAGCCCAGCTCAGCACTAACTACTTGTGTGAATCTGAGCCTGGCTTTCATTTATAAGATAAGGATAAATTATCATGTATCATGTCTACCTCATGGGTTACTGAGAAGACTGAGGTACACAGATAAAGCAATAATACTTTCTCAATAGATCTCAGTAGATGTTTATAGTAATACTTTCTCATAATACTTTCTCAATAACTAATACTTTCTCAATAAATGTTTATAGTAATAATTGTGATTACTGTCATCATCACCATTATTATTTTCAGAACATCATCTGTTGCTTTGCTCTGTCTTCCAGGACTGTATAGACTAATATGGGAGTGCTAATAATTACACTTAAGAGGAAAAATTTTAAGTTCTATCTAGCCTAAATTAAATTTAACAAATTAAACATTTCTCAGTCACTATGTTTCCACAAAAGTTTTTTTCAATTTATTTTTATAAAACTTCTATATAATCATTAAAACTCTACAGATGGAGATTTATGGGCTAAGAAGGATTAAGTTATTGGGCCCAAATCGCAGAGTTCATGTTTTTTGGAACTGTGAATTTTGGAGAGTACAAACTAAGATCTTCTGGTTCTACAGACCTGCATTGCCCATTCTTCACTGCAATTTCTAGGGACTTAAGACAGCCAGCCACCTCAAGATATGGGTGCTGTTCTTCCCCTGGCCTGTGTAAGTTTGGCCAAAGTACATCCCTTGCTTCTCTAAAATTAAACATTTAGTAGAATTCCTACTAAAGAATCCACTTGCAAGGTGGGAGATCTGGATTTGATCTCTGGGTTGGAAATATTCCCTGGAGAAGGGCATGGCAACCCACTCCGGTATTCTTGCCTGGACAATCCCCATGGACAGAGGAGCCTGGTGAGCTACATACAGTTCATGGGGTCGCAAAGAGTTGGACACAACTGAGTGACTAAACACTACTCTGTGTTTTAATTCAAAACTATATTTACAGGGACTTCCCTGATGGTCCAGTGGTTAAGAATCTGCCTTGCAATGCAGGCAAAGCAGATTCAGTCCTTGATCAGGGAACTAAGATCCCACATACCACGGAACAATGAAACCCACCTTCTGGAGGCCCTGTGCCACAACTAAAGAATCTGTGAGCAGCAACAAAAGATCCTGCATGATGCAATGAACGTCTTGCATGTGGCAACTGAGACCGTATGTAGCCAAATGAATAGTTTTTTTTTTTTTTTAAGTGTATTTAGAGACATGTTCTCATTTGAGTCTGGCAATAACTTTCTAGTCCAGTACAGGTTCAGTGATCCTCTTTTTCCCGACTGAGTCGGGGGATTAAGGCCCAAAGCAAGCAGATGGTCTGCCTGGGGTCCCAAAGGTACTCAAAGAGGCAATGCAGAGAACGCCACTCAAGTCCTCAGATTCCCAGCATATGACTCCTCCTCTTCTGTCCATCGTCACAGAGGCCACCTGTGGCTGTGTGCTTATCATCCTAACAAGAGAAAATAATATTAAAATTTGGTTCTGAATGCATCCCAGGAAAAACAAAGCACTTTACAGTTTTATGCAGCCAAACTCTTTTTCAAGGCCTTTGTTTTCTATGCTGTGAAGAAAACGCAAAAGGAAATCCTTACTGCTAGAAAATAACCCCCAAGGGTATACCAATGAACTCTTTGCCTAAAAATAAACTCAATTTGGCAAGAGCCACCTGCTGTTTCTTGTAAAGTAGCTGGGGAAACAAATTTGAAAGCCTCAGGGATTTGTCCTCTTTCAGGTTTCTTTCCAAACTCCCTATATTCTCTTCTTTTTAAAATCAGCGTCACTGAGATACAATTAACATACAACAAAATGCACGTATTTTAAGTATACAGTTCTATGAATTAGGCAAATATGTAGACCTACGTCACCATGATCCCAATAAAGATACAGAGTTCTTCTTTCACTTCTGATAGCTTGCTTATGAGTCTTTGCAGTAAATCTCCTCTAACTTCACATTCCAGCCAGTCACTGGTTTGATTTTTTTCACTATAGTTTTGCCAAGACTTTGAATTAATGGAACCATGCTTTTTTAAAAAATTTTTTTAAAAAATGGAACCATGACATCATGTACTCAGCATAATATTTTGGAGTTTCATTCATGTTACTCTGTGTATCAGTAATTTGTTCTTTTACATTGGTTAAAAGTACTTCATATACAAACACATCACGTATTTTAATGCATCACCTAGACTCTTAGTTGTTTCTAGTTCTTGGTTATTACGAGAAATGTTGCCATAAAATATTGATGTAGAAGGTTTTGAGGGAACATAGAATTTGATTTCTCTTGTGAATTGCTAGGTCAGATGAGAAATGCATGTTTAACTTTATAAGAAACCTCCAAATCTTTTCCCAAAGTGTTTGCAAAGGGTGCTGCTGCTGCTAAGTCGCTTCAGTCGTGTCCGACTCTGTGCGACACCACAGACGGCAGCCCACCAAGCTCTCTCCCTGGGATTCTCCAGATAAGAACACTGGAGTGGGTTGCCATTTCCTTCTCCAATGCATGAAAGTGAAAAGTGAAAGTAAGTCGCTCAGTCGTGTCCGACTCTTAGCGACCCCATGGACTGCAGCCTACCAGGCTCCTCCATCCATGGGATTTTCCAGGCAAGAGGACTGGAGTGGGGTGCCATTGCCTTCTCCTTGCAAAGGGTGAGGGTTGTAATTTCACCACATCTTTTGTCGCTGTCTTCTCCCAATACATCCTCAGGCAACCACTGGTCTGCTTTCTGTCCCTAGAGCTTAGCTGGCCATAGCATTCTGTAGCTATCAGTTCAGTTCAGTTCAGTTCAGTTCAGTTGCTCAGTCGTGTCCGACTCTTTGCGACCCCATGAATCGCAGCACGCCAGGCCTCCCTGTCCAGCACCAACTTCCGGAGTTCACTCAGACTCACGTCCATCGAGTCAGTGATGCCATCCAGCCACCTCATCCTCTGTCGTCCCCTTCTCCTCCTGCCCCCAATCCCTCCTAGCATCAAAGTCTCTTCCAATGAGTCAACTCTTCACATGAGGTGGCCAAAGTACTGGAGTTTCAGCTTTAGCATCATTCCCTCCAAAGAAATTCCAGGGCTGATCTCCTTCTGTAGCTATAAATAAAGGCAAAAGGAGAAGAGGGTGGCAGAGAATGAGATGGGTAGATAGCATCACCCACTCAATGGACATGAATCTGAGCAAACTCCAGGAGATAATGAAGGAAGGGAAGCCTGGTGTGCTGCAACTCATGGACTCCCAAAAAGTCAGACACAAGTTAGCAACTAAACACACACATACACAGCTATAAATAAGTGGAATCACACGGCATGTATTTTTTTGTCTGGCTTTTTCTGTAGCATCTAAATAAGTCAGACAGAGAGAGATAAATACTGCATGATATTGCTTCTATGGGGAAACTTTAAAAAATGATACAACTGAACTTATTTACAAAATAGACTCACAGACTTAAAGAATGAACTTCTGCTTACTCCAAGGGGAAAAGTGCAAGGAGAGGTAGTTAGGGAGTTTGGGGTTGATGTGTACACACTGCTGTATTTAAAATGTAATCAACAAGGACCTCTCTTATAGCACAGGGAACTCTACTCAGTATTCTCCAACAATTCTCTAAATGGGAAAATAATTTGAACAAGAATAGATACATTTTTAGGTATAACTGAATCACTTTTCTATACACCTGAAAAGCAATACTGTGAACTATACTTTAATATAAATTATAACATTTAGTACATAAATAATAAATGTAGTCATATAATACATACCTGTTTTTTTCACTCAGGATAATGATTTGAGATTCATCTATTTTCATCTGTTACTTGTTATTGTTGAATAGTATACCATTGTGTTGATATACTACAATTTGGTTTTTCATTAACCTGTTGTTAGACATTTGAGTTATTTCCAGTCCCTGACTATTATAATAATGTTCCTATAAAGTTTTTTTTTTTAATTTTTTTTTTTTTTTTTACTTTATTCTGTATTGGTTTTGCCATACATTGACATGAATCCACCATGGGTGTACATGAGTTCCCAATCATGAACCCCCCTCCCACCTCCCTCCCCATATCATCTTATAAACTTTCATTTACAAAGTTGTGTGAACATTTGCTTTTGTTTTTCTTGAATAAATACACAAGAGTGAAATAGCTGAGCCATTTTGCATGTAAATGTAGCTTTTAAAGAAGCTGCCATATTGTTTTCCAATGGGGTTATACTAGTTGCTTCCTATTTTTATTAGTATTGGGCATGATTACTCTTTTTAATTTTAGGTATTCTAATAGGGACATAATATTGTCTTATTATGGTTTTAATTTGAACTTCCTCGATGGCAAATGATCTTTTCTTGTGTTTATTTTCCATCTGTTTATGCTTTTTGTTTAGGTAAAATGTCTTCTCAAATCCATTGCCCCCATCTTTTTTGAAATTTAGCTCTTCTTATTATTGAGTTGGAAAAATTCTTCATATTTTTTAGATACAAATAATTTTATTATTAGTTTTATTAACAAGCTGTAACAGACTTAGGCTTCCCAGGTGGTGCAGTGGTAAAGAATCCTCTTGACAATGCAGGAGACGTGGGTTCGATCCCTGGGTTGGGAAGATCCTATAGAGAAGGAGATGGCAACCCACTCCTGTATTCTTGTCTGGAAAATTCCATGGGCAGAGGAGCCTGGTGGGCTACAGTCCATGTGGTTACAAAGAGTCAGACATGACTAAGCACACACAGATACACATATGTAAGTGACCAACAGTTATAGTTATAGCTAGTTCCAGGTGCATAGCAGAGTAATTTAATACTCTATACATAAAAATGATCACCGAAATAAATCTAGTTACTCTCTATCACCATACAAAGTTCAGTCTGGGTAATTTTCACTACTCTGCTTTGCAGTGTGCCAATCTGTTCTTCTATGTCATCTAATTTTCTGTTAATTCTAATATTTTTTTATTTCTGTTATTGTAGTCTTTATCTCTGATTGGGTCTTCTCTTTATTATCTAAATGTTTGTTAAATTTCTCAGTGTGCTCATCTATCCTTCTCTTGTGTGATCATTACCTTGAACTCTTTGTCAGACAGATTGCTTATCTCTATTTCACTTAGTTCTTCATCTGGGGATTTATCTCATCCTTTCATTTTGAATATATTCATCTGTTGGCTCGTTTTACCTAATTCTTTCCTTTTATTTCTATGTACTAAGTAGGTCAGTTTCATTTCTTAATCTTGGAGAAATGGCCTTATACAGGAGACACCCTATGGAACCTGGGGCTTTCCCAATGATGCTACAGTATGGTAAAGTAAAAAAAAAAAAACAACAACAAAATTTTAAAAAAAGGAAGCAGTTAAAAAAAAAAAAAAAAGAATCCACCTGCCAAAGAAGGAGATGTAGGAGGCATGGGTTCAATCCCTGGGTTGGGAAGATCCCCTGGAGGAGGGCATGGCAACTCACTCCAGCATTCTTGCTTGGAGAATTCCCACGGACAGAGGAGCCTGGTGGGCTACAGACCATGGGGTTACAGAGTTGGACGTATGCAACCTTAGGCTTATGGGGCCCAGCAGGATACTCCCTTCTGGTCACCAGAACCATATGTTCTAATGATGCCCCCTATGTGGGTTGTATAGACCCTTTTTTTTCAGTGAGGCCAATTACTGTCAGTATACTAATAGGCTAACCTACTCCCTGTACCAGTTGCCTGCCAGGCTCTTCCTCATTTAAGGAATACTGTCTGCTGGTGGACAGGGTTGTGTCTTGGCATGAATGGAAGCATGGCCTCCTGGGTCCCAGAGTTGATGCTAGCCTGCTGTTGAGTAAGGGCCATGCTTCTGAACCCACTGATAGGTGGAGTCAGGTCCTAGTGCAGCTTATTGTCAGGCTCTCAGAGTCCCAGTGCAGGGGCCAGGTCAGTTCAGTTCAGTTCAGTCGCTCAGTCATGTCCGACTCTTTGCGACTCCATGAATCGCAGCACGCCAGGCCTCCCTGCCCATCACCATCTCCCGGAGATCACTAAGACTCACGTCCATCGAGTCCATGATGCCATCCAGCCATCTCATCCTCTGTCGTCCCCTTCTCCTCCTGCCCCCAATCCCTCCCAGCATCAGAGTCTTTTCCAATGAGTCATCTCTTTGCAGGAGGTGTCCAAAGTACTGGAGTTTCAGCTTTAGCATCATTCCCTCCAAAGAAATCCCAGGGTTGATCTCCTTCAGAATGGACTGGTTGGATCTCCTTGCAGTCCAAGGAACTCTCAAGAGTCTTCTCCAACACCACAGTTCAGATGCATCAATTCTTCGGCGCTCAGCCTTCTTCACAGTCCAACTCTCACATCCATACATGACCACAGGAAAAACCATAGCCTTGACTAGATGGACCTTAGTCGGCAAAGTAATGTCTCTGCTTTTGAATATGCTATCTAGGTTGCTCATAATTTTCCTTCCAAGGAGTAAGCATCTTTTAATTTCATGGCTGCAGTCACCATCTGCAGTGATTCTGGAGCTCAAAAAAATAAACTCTGCCACTATTTCCACTGTTTCCCCATCTATTTCCCATGAAGTGATGGGACCAGATGCCACAATCTTCGTTTTTTGAATGTTGAGCTTTAAGCCAACTTTTTCACTCTCATCTTTCAGTTTCATCAAAAGGCTTTTTAGCTCCTCTTCACTTTCTGCCATAAGGGTGGTGTCATCTGCATATCTGAGGTTATTGATATTTCTCCTGGCAATCTTGATTCCAGCTTGTGTTTCTTCCAGTCCAGCATTTCTCATGATGTACTCTGCATAGAAGTTAAATAAGCAGGGTGACAATATACAGCCTTGACATACTCCTTTTCCTATTTGGAACCAGTCTGTTGTTCCATGTCCAGTTCTAACTGTTGCTTCCTGATCTGCATACAGGTTTCTCAAGAGGCAGGTCAGGTGGTCTGGTATTCCCATCTCTTTCAGAATTTTCCACACTTTATTGTGATCCACACAGTCAAAGGCTTTGGCATAGTCAATAAAGCAGAAATAGATGTTTTTGTGAAACTCTCTTGCTTTTCCCATGATCCAGTGGATGTTGGCAATTTGATCTCTGGTTCCTCTGCCTTTTCTAAAATCAGCTTGAACATCAGGGAGTTCACGGTTCACGTATTGCTGAAGCCTGGCTTGGAGAATTTTGAGCATTACTTTACTAGCATGTGAGATGAGTGCAATTGTGTGGTAGTTTGAGCATTCTTTGGCATTGCCTTTCTTTGGGATTGGAATGAAAACTGACCTTTTCCAGTCCTATGGCCACTGCTGAGTTTTCCAAATTTGCTGGCATATTGAGTGTAGCACTTTCACAGCATCATCTTTCAGGATTTGAAACAGCTCAATTGGAATTTCATCACCTCCACTAGCTTTGTTCATAGTGATGCTTTCTAAGGCCCACTTGACTTCACATTCCAAGATGTCTGGTTGTAGATTAGTGATCACATCATCATGACTATCTAGGTCGTGAAGATCTTTTTTGTACAGTTCTTCTGTGTATTCTTGCCACCTCTTCTTAAAATCTTCTGCTTCTGTTAGGTCCATACCATTTCTGTCCTTTATCGAGCCCATCTTTGCATGAAATGTTCCCTTGGTATCTCTAATTTTCTTGAAGAGATCTCTAGTCTTTCCCAATCTGTTGTGTTCCTCTATTTCTTTGCATTGATCGCTGAAGAAGGCTTTCTTATCTCTTCTTGCTATTCTTTGGAACTCTGCATTCAGATGCCTATATCTTTCCTTTTCTCCTTTGCTTTTTGCCTCTCTTCTTTTCACAGCTATTTGTAAGGCCTCCCTAGACAGCCATTTTGGTTTTTTGCATTTCTTTTCCATGGGGATGGTCTTGATCCCTGTCTCCTGCACAATGTCACGAACCTCTGTCCATAGTTCATCAGGCACTCTATCAGATCTAGACCCTTACATCTATTTCTCACTTCCACTGTATAATCATAAGGGATTTGATTTAGGTCATACCTGAATGGTCTAGCAGTTTTCCCTACTTTCTTCAATTTAAGTCTGAATTGGGCAATAAGGAGTTCATGGTCTGAGCCACAGTCAGCTCATGGTCTTGTTTTTGTTGACTGTATAGAGCTTCTCCATCTTTGACTGCAAAGAATATAATCAATCTGATTTTGGTGTTGACCATCTGGTGATGTCCATGTGTAGAGTCTTCTCTTGTGTTGTTGGAAGAGGGTGTTTGCTATGACCAGTGCATTTTCTTGGCAAAACTCTATTAGTCTTTGCCCTGCTTCATTCCACATTCCAAGGCCAAATTTGCCTGTTACTCCAGGTGTTTCTTGACTTCCTACTTTTGCATTCCAGTCCCCTCTAATGAAAAGGACATCTGTTTTGGGTGTTAGTTCTAAAAGGTCTTGTAGGTCTTCATAAAACCATTCAACTTCAGTTTCTTCAGAGTTACTGGCTGGGGCATAGACTTGGATAACTGTGATATTGAATGTTTCACCTTAGAGACGAACAGAGATCATTCTGTCATTTTTGAGATTGCATCCAAGTACTGCATTTCGGAGTCTTTTGTTGACCATGATGGCTACTCCATTTCTTCTGAGGGATTCCTGCCCGCAGTAGTAGATGTAATGGTCATCTGAGTTAAATTCACCCATTCCAGTCCATTTTAGTTTGCTGATTCCTAGAATGTCGACATTCACCCTTGCCATCTCTTGTTTGACCACTTCCAATTTGCCTTGATTCATGGACCTGACATTCCAGGTTCCTATGCAATATTGCTCTTTACAGCATTGGATCTTGCTTCTATCACCAGTCACATCCACACCTGGGTACTGTTTTTGCTTTGGCTCCATCCCTTCATTCTTTGTGGAGTTATTTCTCCACTGATCTCCAGTAGCATATTGGGCACCTAATGACCTGGGGAGTTCCTCTTTTGGTATCCTATCATTTTGCCTTTTCATACTGTTCATGGGGTCCTCAAGGCAAGAATACTGAAGTGGCTTGCCATTCCCTTCTCCAGGGGACCACATTCTGTCAGGCCTCTCCACCATGACCTGCCCATCTTGGGTTGCCCTGTAGGCATGGCTTGGTATCATTGAGTTAGACAAGGCTGTGGTCCTAGTGTGATTAGATTGACTAGTTTTCTGTGAGTATGGTTTCAGTGTGTCTGCTCTCTGATGCCCTCTTGTAACACTTACCATCTTACTTGGGTTTCTCTTACCTTGGCGTGGGGTATCTCTTCATGGCTCTCCAGCAAAGCATAGCCGCTGCTCCTAACCTTGGACAAGGGGTATCTCCTTACCGCCACCGTTCCTGACCTTCAACGTGGGATAGCTCCTCTAGGCCCTCCTGCGCCTGCCTGCGCAGCCACCACTCCTCAGGTTGCTCCTTCCAGCCGCTAGCCTTGGCCTTGGGTGTGGGTGGCTCCTCCCAGCTGCCGCCCCTGGCCTCAGGCTTGGGGTGGCTCCTCAAGGTCACCACCCCTGGCCTCAGGCATGAGGTGGCTTCTCCTGGCCGCCCCTGATCTTGGACACAGGGTGTCTCCTCCCAGCCGCCACCAGCCTCGGACGCGGGGTAGCTCCTCCTGGCTGCTGCCCTGACCTCGGACACGGGGTGTCTCCTCCCGGCCAGGTCACTGCTGCGCAAACTCTCTCCCCTGCAGTTTTATTAGTGTATCAGTATAGGGAATGTTAGGGCTGATCTAGAAAGGTCTTCCTTTCTAGGTGTAACTCTTACGCTCTGAACTTTCTCGTGTTTCTTACTAAAAGGCTGGAGAAGAGTGAGTAACAAGTTGCTAAGGAATAAAACCTCTCATCTCACCAAATTGGAATTCTAACATCCTGTCACATTTTGACCTCCAGTTTCTCTGTTTCTCTTTCATCCTAATAGTCGCTACTACTTTGTAAGCCCCACATTGTCTCACCCTGCATAAGTACAGTCTAGTCTTTAGCTAAGAACTCGTGAGGACCCCTCACGCAGACTTCTGGGATCCTCTCCTGTTCATATCTCCCTTTCGTTTATCTGTGTCACAGATTCCAGCTCCTTCAGCTACCCCAGAGGTTATCGTCTGCTTCCTTGATGCAGTACTACTGATGTTCTCTGCTTGGACCATAGTTGCTTCTTCAGTTAGGAAATTACCCCCTGATGGAGAGCTAAGGCCATTGTAGGACTCTCCTGGTTAATTTTCCCCTTTCCAGATATTGTAGACTTGTGCGTCTGCATCTTGATGTCCAGTCTCTGAAAACTATTACCTCACTTATTTTGTTTGGTTTCATAGTTGGCTACATTTAAAAGGTAGTTCAGTTCAGCTCAGTCGCTCAGTCGTTTCCGACTCTTTGTGACCCCATGAATCACAGCACACCAGGCCTCCCTGTCCATCACCAACTCCCGGAGTTCACTCAGACTCATGTCCATCGAGTCAGTGATGCCATCCAGCCATCTCATCCTCTGTCGTCCCCTTCTCCTCCTGCCCCCAACCCCTCCCAGCATCAGAGTCTTTTCCAGTGAGTCAACTCTTTGCATGAGGTGGCCAAAGTACTGGAGTTTCAGCTTCAGCATCATTTCCTCCAAAGAAATCCCAGGGCTGATCTCCTTCAGAATGGACTGGTTGGATCTCCTTGAAGATTCTCAAGAGTCTTCTCCAACACCACAGTTCAAAAGCATCAAATCTTCGGCACTCAGCTTTCTTCACAGTCCAACTCTCACATCCATACATGACCACTGGAAAAACCATAGCGTTGACTAGATGGACCTTTGTTGGCAAAGTAATGTCTCTGCTTTTGAATATGCTGTCTAGGTTGGGTCAAGTCCACTACTATCACAGCTGGAAGTAGAAACTCACTCCAACTTCTTTTGACAAAAAAGAATAGAGAAGGCCAATGGGCTAACCTCTCCTGCATGTTCTAAATGACTGGCCATGTCCTGAGAAAGATTTGTGGTCTGGGTCCCAAGCCATGGAATTGACTAGTAGGTTCTTCCATAGTTGATAGTGGTTAAAGTGGAGACTCATATTACTTACCAGTGTATGGCCTTTTTCTTGAATCTTAGTTCTTTAAAGGAAGAAAGGTAATCTTGTTTTAATATACACAAGACAGTCAATCTTTGATGGATAAGTAAGTTTGCATTTTATTTTAATCCAAGTACTCCCTTGGACTAAATGTCATATTGAGAATTTAATTCTTGGTTTTCTTGGTTCCAGACTTCTTACAGACAATTCCCAATGGCATAAAGACTGCTAGTACTCACCTATGTCTGGTTCTGTCATCCTTCTTGGAAACACAGAAAGGTTATGATTCCTAGCTCATGCCAGTCAGGCAGGACCACATGACTAGATCAAGGTAAGAAAGTGTGAGTGGAAGACATAGGTTTCACTTAAGAGTTGAAGCATTAAAGGACCAATGTGCTACCTACACACATTCTTCTCATGCCATGGTGATCTTGGAAGCCAAGTAATAGCCAGAAACAAAGGACGAAGACTGGGTCCCTGAGTCACTGAATAGAGTAGAGCTCCCACCATTGCAAACTGATCCTTTTAAAAGTGCTAAGTAAACATGTATTGTGCTGAACTGCTAAGGGATTATCTGTCATAGTAGCTAGTTAGTAGTTATTTAGCTTAATACACCCTATTTCTTCACAAATTGTCTTCTGTTCCACTAAAATATCAGCATCTATCCTTTCTTTCTCATCATCCTTAGATTAAAATTCTAAACCCTTAATATGGCTTTTACAGATGACTCAACTTCTGACATTATCAGTGAACTTTGCCAATTTTAACCCAAGAGACTCCAAGGTCTGCAGTCCTATGCAATGGCATGTATCTACCACTTCTGGTCTTGCCTTCAGTGGTCAAGTAGTAGGTTTCTGTTCTTCAAGGACCTTATTCCTAAGCTGAAGTCTTACCCAGGCCTTTTATCCAAATGGAGAGACAGGGGATTTGGTGGTGGTGAGGGAAATGAATTATAGCCTTGCATGGCAGAGGCAAATCTCCTGAGGCAAGTCCCTTGAGTGTTTTGATGTAACTTTCTTAAGTTTGGATCTTATAAAACCTCTCTATCTGAATAAAGTCCAGGCTGAGACATGGTCATGTTCCCATGGCCAGGGATATGGCATGTTTGCCAAAAATCTTTGTAAGGCCAATTGTCTCTTTTTAATTTGGATTATCCCAAGAAAATGAACCAACAAGCTTTGGCAGCCCAATGTTCATGGAAGCATTCTTTACAATAGCCAAGACAGGGAAGCAAACTAAATGTCTATTGACAGAGGATAAAGACATTGTACATATATACAATGGAGTATTACTCAGCCATTAAAAAGAGTAAAATAATGCCATTTGCAGCAATATGGATAGAGCTAGAGATTCTCATACTGAGAGAAGTAAATCATACAGAGAAGAAGAAATATCACCAGATTCCTTATATGTGGAATCTAAAAAGAAATGATACAAATGAACTTATAAAACAGAAAGACTCACAGACTTAGAGAATGATCTTATCGTTGCCAGGAGGAACGTTGAGGGAAGGGATAGTTAGGGAGTTTGGGACCGACAAGTACATACTGCTAAATTTAAAGTGAATAAACCATGACTTAACGGTACAGTACATGGAGCTCTGCTCAGTGTTATGTGACAATCTGGATGGGAGGGGAGTTTAGGGGAGAATGGATACATGTATATATATGGCTGTTCATCTGAAACTATCACAGCATTGTTAATGGGCTATACCCCAATACAAAATAAAAAGTAACAAAAAAAAAAAAGAAAAGAATATTATCACCTGTTAGGGAAATTAAATAAATAGTCTTGTGTAGGCTTTAGAGACAAAGCAGAATGGGCCTCTGACCTTGCTTCTAACATGCCTGGACATTGCCCTGACTGGGAGCGACTGGGAGTGACTGCCTGCTGTGAGTGGAAGACTTGCAGCACCTTAGATAAGATGGGGGAGGAATTTTGAGATTGTTGAGCCCCTGGCGGGGAGGGGGCTAGCAAACAAAGCCCCAGGCTTAGCAACATTCCAAGTTTTAAGGCAATGCCAAAGGCAATGGCACCCCACTCTAGTACTTTTGCCTGGAAAATCCCATGGATGGAGGAGCCTGGTCGGCTGCAGTCCATGGGGTCACTAAGAGTCGGACACGACTGAGCGTCTTCACTTTCACTTCTCACTTTCATGCATTGGAAAAGGAAATGGCAACCCACTCTGGTGTTCTTGCCTGGAGAATCCCAGGGACGGTGGAGCCTGATGGGCTGCGGTCTATGGGGTCGCACAGAGTTGGACACGACTGAAGCAACTTAGCAGCAAAGAATGCTCAAACTACCACACAATTGCACTCATTTCACATGCTAGTAAAGTAATGCTCAAAACTCTCCAACCCAGACTTCAGCAATACGTGCACTATGAACTTGCAAATGTTCAAGCTGGTTTTAGAAAAGGCAGAGGAACCAGAGATCAAATTGCCAACATCCACTGGATCATGGAAAAAGCAAGAGAGTTCCAGAAAAACATCTATTTCTGTTTTATTGACTATGCCAAAGCCTTTGTTTGTGTGGGTCACAATAAACTGTGGAAAATTCTGAAAGAGATGGAAATACCAGACCATATGACATGCCTCTTGAGAAGTCTGTATGCAGGTCAGGAAGCAACAGTTAGAATTGGACATGGAACAACAGACTGGTCCAAACAGGAAAAGGAGTATGTCAAGGCTGTATATTGTCACCCTGCTTGTTTAACTTCTATGCAGAGTACATCATGAGAAACGCTGGGCTGGAGGAAGCACAAGCTGGAGTCAAGATTGCTGGGAGAAATATCAATAACCTCAGATATGCAGATGACACCACGCTTATGGCAGAAAGTGAAGAAGCACTAAAGAGCCTCTTGATGAAAGTGAAAGAAGAGAGTGAAAAGTTTGCTTAAAGCTTAACATTCAGAAAACGAAGATCATGGCATCTGGTCCCATCACCTCATGGCAAATAGATGGGGAAACAGTGGAAACAGTGTCAGACTTTATTTTCTTGGGCTCCAAAATCACTGCAGATGGTGACTGTAGCCATGAAATTAAAAGACACTCAGCTCCTTGGAAGAAAAGCTATGACCAACCGACCTAGACAGCACATTAAAAATCAGAGACATTACTTTGCCAACAAACGTCCATCTTGTCAAAGCTATGGTTTTTCCGGTAGCCATGTGTGGATGTGAGAGTTGGACTATAACGAAAGCTGAGTGCTGAAGAATTGATGCTTTTGAACTGTGGTGTTGCAGAAGACTCTTGAGAGTCCCTTGGACAGCAAGGAGATCCAACCAGTCCACTCTAAAGGAAATCAGCCTTGAATATTCATTGGAAGGACTGATGTTGAAGCTGAAACTCCAATACTTTGGCCACCTGATGCGAAGAACTGACTCACTGGAAAAGACCTTGATGCTGGGAAAGATTGAAGGCAGGAGGACAAGGGGACGGCAGAGGATGAGATGGTTTGGTGGCATCACTGACTCAATGGACATGAGTTTGAGTAAGCTCTAAGAATTGGTAATGGACAGGGAGGCCTGGAGTGCTGCAGTCCATGGGGTCTGTAAGGAGTCAGACTGACTGAGTGACTGAAATGAACTGAAGTTCTACAAGATAAAATAAACAGCATTAACATAAAACCAGGCTTGCAATTTGGTCACAGATTGATGGTGATATCAGTTTGTGTCCCTCACTGACTCAATGGACACGAGTTTGAGTAAACTCTGGGAGTTGGCGATGGTCAGGGAGGACTGCCGGGCTGCAGTCCATGGGGTCACAAAGAGTCGGACACTACTGCGTGACTGAACTGAACTGCCATCTTTGAAGTCTCACCCACGGAGCCCAGACACTGCCTGGGACCATTTCCCAGTTGGAACTCCAGGGAGTTCCCAGTGCTGTTTGAGTCTGGATGCTGGTCAAAACCCAATTTGGTAATGTAGTCTCTGCTCTTTCTTTTTCTCTTTTCTTTTAATGTTAGTATGTTGAAAGTAAGCTAGATAATTCTCTAATAAATATCTATATTATTTATTTATATAAAACCAGTGGCTTATTTTATTAACAAATCCTTTGAACCTGAGACGAAAATGAAAGTTCCTTTGAACCTGAGACGAAAATGAAAGCTTTCTGTGAAGCACCATCATTTAACAGATGAGGACATGAGGTACATATAAGGTGGTACTTTCCCGAGGCCATTCAGCTAGTAAATAATAGCAGCCATGCCATGCCTGCTGCACAGTCATGTCTGACTCTGTGATCCCATGGACTGTAGCCTACCAGGCTCCTCTGTTCATGGAGTTTTCCAGGAAAGAATATTGAATTGGGTTGCCATTTCCTACTCCAGGGGATCTTCCTGATGCAGTGATTGAACCGATGTCTCTTGTGACTCCTGCATTGACAGGTGAATTCTTTACCACTGTGCCACCTGGAAACCCCAAATTAATAGCAGACCAAAGGGATCTTTATATTGGTTAAAAAAACCAACAAGCTTTGGCAAATACTGATATAACCACCATCAACACATCCATCATTCTTATCAGCTTCAACACTATCATTATCATCAGGGGAGCGTCGTTATCATCACCATGACAGTGGCCACTCTTATAATGAAAATCAGTACCACATCCTTCCCTGATGGCTCAGACCATAAAAAAATCTATGCGCAATGCAGGAGACCTGGATTTGATCCCTGGGTTGGAAAGATCCCCTGGAGAAGGGAATGGTAACTCACTCCAGTATCTTGCCTGGAGAATTCCATGGACCAAGGAGCCCTGCAGACTACAGTCCGTAGGGTTACAAAAGAGTGGGACACAATTGAGCCACTCACACTTTCTTTCACTACATCCTTACCACTAATGTAAACACCTTCATCCATATAAAGATCACTGCTGTAGCAATTTCCACCATTGTGCCATCATCTTTGCAATTTTCACCTTTATAATCAATCATTAGTTTAGCATCCTTTTCCATAAGGAATTGTTATTAATATCATAAATATAGCTACTGTCTTTATCAGTCAATCTATTTATTAAACAAACATGTATCACTCATCTAATATGGCCAAGCACCATGACAGTAGTGAACAAGTAAGTCAGAGATGACCCCTGTCTGCCAATGAAGACAGATGTTGAAACAGATATTTACAGAAAGTGTTATTAGTATTGATATTCATGAGGTATGGTACTGTGACAAGGCACAGGGAACAATTTTGTTTGGATGAGTCTGTGATGGTCTCTGGGAAGAAATGATTTTAAGTTGAGCCTTAAAAAAAATATATGTGGGAATTATCTAGATAAAGATGGTATGGAGATAGGAAATCTCAGGCTGAAGAAATAGTAATTCACAAAGGAAACCAAAAGCCTGTGGCAGATGTATGATGTTCTAGCCTCATTAGTAATAGACATTTAATTAAAAAGAAGTATCATGGTCACCTATCAAGTTGGCAAAGATTATTTGAATATTAATGCCCAGTTTTGTCAAGAATACCATCAGAGTAGCATTCCTTTAGACTGCGTGAGAAACTTGCACAGATCTCTGGAAGGCATGGTTGAACAGATCAAAACTTTAAAAAAAGTTATAATTTTAGAAATATTTTCTAGGAATGTATCCTCATGTAAAAATAAAAACCACAGAGACTAAAACAGTAAAAAAAAAAATTCTGGTACAACCACATGATGAATGAATAAATGAATATTGCACGGCCATTAAAATTGCATTTTAGGAAATATGTATTGACATAGGAGATTGCTTATGATATAATGTGAAATGACTAATAATAGAATATGCATCAGTGTATGCAGAGTCTGTAGTCAGGATAGGCTGGGGCATGCTGTACTGATAAACAACTCTTGCATCTCAATGGCCTAATTCTGCAAACGTTTGCTTCTTACTCTTGTCCCAGTCAGGTCCAGATGACATAGCTCTCCTTTGATGAGAAAACCAGGGACTCAAGGATACTTCTACCATAAGACAAACAAGGCAGAGACAGTATGGAGCTGATAGTAAAGGGAGTTTTGATGTCAGACTGGGAAAGGTGTGCATCATTACCCTCCCATTCTTTCTATCAGGTTGTCTCATGTCCCAACTAACTTTAAAGAAAGTAGAGAGGGACTTCCTTGGTGGTCCAGTGATTAAGACTCCGCACTTCCAATGCAAAGGGCAATCCCTAGTCAGGGAACTAGATCTCCCATGCCTTGTGGCACAGCCAAAATAAATAAATAAATACATAAGTACATATGGAAGAATATATGGATAATTGGTGAGAATGAATAATCTTTAATACATTACGACCTCTATTTTTAGAAAATCAATCTGCATATCTGTTCATGTATCTATTGAACATCAGTTTGACTATCCACCTATTCACCCATCCATGCTTGCGTTCACCCATTGATTTGTCAAATTATATTTAGGAAGAGATTGGAAGGAATACATGGATGTGCTTAGAATGATTGTATATAGACAAACTGGGTGAATTTTTTTTCCCTTATCTTCTTCTAAATTTTCTAAGTTTATTACATTGTAGGTGTACTTATATAATCAGAAGAAAAGATGTTCCATTTAATTTTAAAAAGAGCAAGCCAACACACTTCAGTAATTTCCTTGATTGAGCGGGAGGCTAATTTGAATTAGCAACATCCTGAGTTATAGACTGTTTGCAAAGAGATACAGCTTTATTACTTTTAACTAGCATCTTGGACCTGCTTTAATGAATAGGTAGGAATGATTTATAATTAGCCTAGTAATTGTTTGCCTCTAATTGAATGTTTCTAAAGTGGCTTGAGAACTTTCTTAGGTGCTTCCAAATGTCAACTAAATTTCTCTTTTTAGTGTCACAAATTCTTGAATGGATAGAATCCAAATTCATGAGCTTTTATTGTGAACAAATCAAAATAAATGCTCACACTAATAGGAAAATGAAACTCTACATGATAGGGGAGAAGCATTGCCCAACAGAGATATTCACTAGTGTCTCCTGTGAGAGGCTCAGGAGTAACATGATTTCCATCATATAGGAATGCACAGGGGCTTCCCCGGTGCTCCAGTGGCTAAGACTGCATTCTCAATGAAGAGGGCCCAGGTTTGATCCCTGGTCAGGGAACTAGAATTCACCTGCTGCAACTAAGAGTTCGTGTGCAATAATTAAAGATTCTGCCTACCTAAACTAAAAAGGATCCTGAAGATCCCACATACCACGGCTAAGACCCTGCACAGCCAAATAAATAAATAATAGTAAAAAAAAACAAACAAACAAGAATGGACAGAATTATTTTTCTCCAGCCCACAGATGTAAAGGGGCTAGATCCTATCCTCTACCCTAAGACACACTCAAAGACCCCTCTTATTTTCATTGTACCCATCCAGGAACACTTCCTGAAGGAAAGTCTGACTGTGTTTGACCATCTGTTCTGTTTCGTCTTGGAGGACACACTCTCTCAGTTTTGCCAGAGTGGCCTTCCCAACAGCCAGAGAGGCCTTCCCAAACAGCATGCTTCCCACCACCCCAGGGCCTTTGCATATGCTCTTACCATAGTCTCACTGAGCTTCGTTCCTCTTTTTCTCTACTTGCCTCTCACCAATACTTCAGAACTCAGTTCAGTTTCCCCAGCAGAACCCCCTGTTTAAGCCAACCCCCCCACTCCATCACATACCATGTGTCTTTCTTTCAAGTGCTCATCCTAGGAATAGCTTTACAATTTATGTGTAATTTTGATTTCTGCCCATTTCCCCAATTAAAATGCAAGTTCCATGATGACAGGGTAGCCTGTCATTTTGTCCGTCTTTATTTCCCCCAGGTTGAAACACTGGGCCTTGGCACAGAAGAGGCACTCAATCAGTATGTGGGGAACTCAGGGATAAACGAAGGATTTGGTGAGAAAACCTTGGCACAGAGAGTTTAAGTAACTAGCTTTGTAACCAGAAGAATCATTCTGCCTCCTTACACAGTTGTACTATGAAACTAGAAAAGAAAATAATAAATGGTAATTCACTTGAATAAATAATGCTAGAGATGTCTAACGGAGATAGCCACCATTTATTGTCACAAACTTGATGCCAAGTGCTTTAGTATAATAGTCAATCCTCACACAACCTCTGTGGTTGGTCTATTATTCAAATTTTGTGAATCAAAATTTCAGGAAATTAAATAACTTTAGAGGAGGTATATAAAAATTCTTTTAAAATATAAAATGTTTTAGACTTGTTGAGAAATAATGTGACAAAAAGCCATAAGATCAGACAGAATTAACTGGCAGAATGAAGATTCAAATTCAGAACTGCCTGACTCCAAACACCTTAAGTATAACTCTTATGCTCACATGGCCCCTAAAATTCAAACAATGATAACTAAGATACAATATAGAGAGTGATTAGACAAGGATGGTGAGACTGTGAGAGTTCAGAGGGTGAAGAGATGAATTTTGGCTGGAGGAAAGACGGAAAGCTTGGTAGGAAATTTGATATTTGAGTTGGTCCATCTGTGAAGACGTGGAGATGGGCAGTGACATAAGAAATAGCAACTATACTCCAATAGCGCCAATGGTAAAGGACACGCCTGCCAATTCGGGAGACATAGAGACACAGGTTCAATCCCTGGGTTGGGAAGATCCCCTGGAGGAGGGCATGGAAATCCACTCCAGCATTCTCACCTGGAGAATCCCATGGACACAAGAGCCTGGCTGGCTGTAATCCATAGGGTTGCAAAGAGTCAGACATGACTCACACACACACACACATATATGAGAGAGAGAAAAGGAGAGAGCGTTTACAAAACTGGTAACCTGTTTATCACCAGGAATGAGACAGGCTGAGATTCAGCTTTAGATTCTTGGTCTAAAGGAACTTTAGAATTATCTCTATTTTGGTAATCTGTTGCATGGAGAAGATATTCATGTAGAATCTGTGTAATTAAAATTTAATTTTAGAAGCATAGAGATCAGGTTCATTTCAAGAACAAATCTGGAAGCCAGACTTTCTCCTCTATAGACTGAAACTTATTTTCAGAACTGTCAGCTCCCTGGATAGAGTCCAGCCTGCAAGGTAATAGTCTACGGACTATGCACAGAGGTGGTGGGGGTGGGGCAGAAGAGCAGGTAAAGGCAAGCTAACGAAGAGAAAGAAGGCCATTTGCTGCTGCAGGGTCAATGTTCTAGACAAGCCTGATAAAATTCCTGCTGGTGATACTGCCCCATTGTGGAAAGTGTCATTAATTCTAACACCTCCCACAAACTTTCTTTTGAAAGACTTTTTCTCTTTATTATTATTTTCCAGTTTTATTTAGATATAACTGGCATGTAGCTCTGTGTAAGTTGTGTAGCATAATGACTTTACTTACATATATTTTGTTGAAGAATTTTTTATATGGACCTCTTCCTTGCTGGCTCAGACAGTAAAAAATCTGCCTGCAAGGCAGAAGACTTAGATTTGATTCCTCGGTTGGGAAGATCTCCTGGAGAAGGGAATGGCAACCCGCTCCAATATTCTTAACTAAAAATTCCATGGATGGAGGAGCCTGGTGGGCTACAGTCTATGGGTTGCAAAGAATTGGACACGAATGAGTGGCTAACATACACACACAGTTTGGTTTACAGGTTACCCAGGCTTTTTGGTAGACAATTGGAACAGGATAAGCACTTGACCTTCTCATCTATAAATCTATGGTAAGTAGCCTACAACATGGCTCATAATTTTCTGAACCAAGCAGACATTCCACTTTAGGGGCTTAAAATGCAAGATAGAGAGAGAATGCAGTTTATAGAAATCACCCTCGGAAGCAACAGCACAAGCAAAGAGGATGGAAAGGAAAAATCATGACCCTGGTTCTATTTCTAGGTTGGGAAGATTTCCTGGAGAAGGGACAGACTACTCCAGTATTCTTGGGCTTCCCTGGTGGCTCAGATGATAAAGAATCTGCCTGCAGTGAGGGAAACCTGGGTTCAATCCCTGGGTTCAATCCCTGGGTTGGGAAGATCCCCTGGAGGAGAGCATGGCAACCCACTCCAGTATTCTTGCCTGGAGAATCCCCATGGACCAAGGAGCTACACTCTATGGGGCCACAAAGACTTGGACATGACTGAGCGACTAAGCACAGCATGGACATGAATAAGGAGATATCCTAGGTCTCCAGACACTATGGGAAAATAGATGGGGAAAAAATAGAAACAGTGACAGACTTTATTTTCTTGGGCTTCAAAATCACTGTGGACAGTGACAGCAGCCATGAAATTAAAAGACACTTGCTTTCTGGAAGAAAAGCTATGACAAACCTAGACAGTATATTAAAAAGCAGAGACATCACTTTGCTGACAAAGGTCTGCCTAGTCAAAGCTATGGTTTTTCCAGTAGTCATGTACAGATGTTGGATCATGAAGAAGTCTGAGCATCAAAGAACTGATGTTTTCAAAATATGGTGCTGGAGAAGACTCTTGAGATTCCCTTGGACTGCAAGGAGATCCAACCAGTAAATCCTGTAGGAAATCAGTCCTGAATATTCACTGGAAGGACTGATGCTGAAGCTGAAGCTCCAATACTTTGGAAACCTGATGTGAAGACCCTGATGCTGGGAGAGATTGAGGACAGGAGGAGAAGGGGGCAACAGAGGATGAAATGGCTGTATGGCATCATCAACTCAATGGACATGAGCTTGAGCAAATCCAGGGGGATAGTGAAGGATAGGAAAGCATGGCTTGCTGCAGTCCATGGGGTCCCAAAGAGCTGGACAGGACTGAGCCACTGAACAACAATACAGAAATGGGAGAAGAGAGTCAGGAAAGCTGGAGACACAAGCGCTCTGTTACCAAAATGGTGCGACAGTGAGTAGAAAGCAGTGGAGGATGGTGTTGAGATCTGTGCTCACAATGACGAAGATTCTGTTGCTGAGAGACTAGACAGCCTGGGTGTTACAGAGATGCTGTATCCTGTAAACTTCCAGGTCATGCTCAGTCATTCTGAGGTTCCCACTTTCTCCTACATTCTACAGAGAAAGAGAACTGCTAAATGTGTGGCTTTGAAACCAGATTATCAGAGCTTCTAATTGTTACTCTACTAACATATCAGTTAAATTGTGTGGGTCATGGATCAGAAATTTTTAAAATGCCACAAGTTTTTGAGGCTCAAAGCAATAAAGTTTTATTTCTTGCTTCTTTTATATGTTCATTAAGCATCCTTGGGAGGCTCTAGGTCTGGTGGCACAGTAAAGAATCCACCTGCAATGCAGGAGATGGAGGTTCAGTCCCGGTATCAGGAAGATTCCCTAAAGGAAAGGACTACGCACTCCATTACTCTTGCCTGGGAAATCCCATGGACAGCGGAACCTGGGATTGCAAAAGGGTTGTACATGACTTAGTGACTAACAACACCAACAACACGCTGTGTCCTGTATATCATGTTTACCAGGCTGATGAAACTGCTACCATCTGAAGTCTTTGCTCATGGGAAAGGTGAATACCGACTTCCACAGGGCAGGGAATTCTCATGATTCCTTGCATCTAGAAAAGTAGAAATCCAAGCATATTTGGATGAACCCCACAGATGAATACTGTAACTGCCATTAGCAGTGTGACCTTGAGCAAATTTCTTAACTTTTCTCTACCTCAGTTTTCTCATCCTCAGAATGGAGATAATTATAATACTTAGCAAATCTTTCTGGAAAAAAAAGGAAGCCTGTAGAAGTGCTTAGCCCCCCAAAATAACTCACAATACATTTTCAGTAAATATTGGCTTTATTGTATTTTGAAGAAACTGGAAGTGTTAGTCACTCAGTCATGCCCAACTCTTTTCGACCCCATGGACTGTAGTCTGCTAGGCTCCTCTGTTCATGGGATTTTCTGGGCAAGAATACTGGAGTAGGTTGCCATTCACTTCTCTAGGGGATCTTCCCAATTCAGGTACTGAACCGAGGTATCCTGCAATGCAGGCAAATTCTTTACCATCTGAGCTATTATCCAGAATTATTGTAGTTTGGATTTAACCAATTCCTATTGGTTAAGAGCCTTGATTCAGCTTTTCTCCAAGCTTAAACCAATACAAAGAGACATCTTTCCTTACGATTTGCATAGGCTAAGTTCTCTGATTAGCCATTCATTTTCAGGATGTCAAAAAGTTATGTCTAGAAATCTATGGCTTTATAAAGAGTTTGAGTGAATTCAGAAATGCAGCCAAATTTTTTTGATGGGCCATTCTTTGAGCCAAGGAAAGAGAAACCTGTGATTTGGAGAGTTAAAAATTGGACAGAAGGAAAAAAAATTGGACAGAAGGAAAGCCCAGCTGGGAGGAATGGGTCTAAGAGGTAATCTCCAAAGCTTTCTCAAGGCCAGGAACAGTGACCGGGGAAGCTCAGAATGTGGAAACAGAAGGAAGAGCAGGAGGCAGACGAGCAGATGGGAGTTATTTTTAACAAGAAGCAGCAAAAAAGTCGTGGGAGGAAAATTCTATAGACAAGGGAGCCCTGGAACCACAGGTTGGAAAATGGTTCGGAAGTCCTATGGAGAAAAATGTTTGTCTGGATTGTGAAGCTTGACCATTATCCTGGGAAGAGAGAAATTCTTTGAGATAATAGGGAAATGCATATCAGAAGTATCTCTCACTTATCTCCCACTTTCCATGCCCCAGTGATCTTTGCCTAGTGTCTCAGATGGTAAAGAATCCACCTGCAGTGCAGGAGACTTGGGTTCAATCCCTGGGTTGGGAAGATCTCCTGGAGAAGCCAATGGCTGCAGACTCCAGTATTCTTGCCTGGAGAATTCCATGGACAGAGGAGCTTGGTGATCTACATAGTCCAGGAGGTCACAAACAGTTGGACACGACTGAGCAACTAACACTTTCACTTTGACTTTCCATGCCCCAAGCTTCAAAAATAAGAACATCATTGTTTAAATCAGGAACAACATTCAGGGGACAGAAAACTAACCTCGAGCAACTTTATTGGTTCACACAGTTGCAAAGTCCAAGGTGGGCAACAACTTCAGGCAGAAGTGCATATGAATGCTAAAACAGCATCAGCAGTGGTATTGATTGCTCTCGGTTTTGTTTTCTCAGTGTTGTTTGCATTCTCAGGCAAGTTCTTCCTTCACAGTGCCTGACAGCAGGCTAACCCCTCTGGCTTGCTTCTTTTCTTCCCATCATTCTTATTACAAGAGCATACCTCTCTCCCAGTCACTCTAGCGAGCATTCTGGGATATTCTGTGATCACTGTTGTCAAGAGGGATGCGGTTTTCTGATTGACCAGGCTTGGGTCACATAACCACAGATAGGGTTCTCAGACCACAGATGGAATCAGCTCTACCTGAATTACATGCACTGAATGGAAAAATAAAAAGAGTAACCCTGGGAGGAAAAATTATAGTGTTAAAAATGTGGGAAAGACTGGGGGACAGCCAAACAAGATAAATGAACAAGTTTTGTACATCTTTGGGACAACGGCAGTTTCATCAGCAGCACCACCGCCACCAGCCCACCACTTAGGAGAACACCACTCTCAGCGGCATGGAGGACATCTGTCAGGTAAGCACATCTCCAACCTGGCAGGAATTTCAAGACCTATGATGCCTTAGAGCCATAATCTCCCTCAGGCCTACCAATGGGCAATGGACATTGGTTTCCCTGTCTCAGAGAAGCTCAAATCTTTCTTTGAATCCAGGGAAATTAGCTGAAAGCATAAGAGCATGTTTATTTGTTGCTTATTCCATATCCCCAGATCTATACATCTTTCCCTAAGACATTGGCTTACGGCTCGCTCTATGTTAGACACATAAGCTAGAATCAATATACCAAATCCACTTGATGCTTGGAGTGAAACTGAGAGGCAAACCCTGATCTTATTTGGGATGTACTTGGAAAAGTCCCTTCAAGGACTCCCTGGTGGCCCAGTGGTTAAGAATCAACCAACCAATGCAGGGAACACGGGTTTGATCCCTGGTCTGGGAAGATTCCAGGTGCCACAGGGCAATAAAGCCCACACACCACAACTACTGAAGCCTCTGCACCCTAGAGCTCGTGCTTTGCAGCAAGAGAAGCCCCCACAGGGAGAAGTCCGTGTTCTGCAACTAGAGAGAGCCTGTGCACAGCAACAAAGACTCAGCATGGCCACAAACAAATAAAAGTTAAAAGAATATTTTCCAGAAGTCCCTCAGAGAATACGAATTTTCCATTTCTGGTCGGATCCATCACAGCACAATTTGAGTTATGCAGAATTTGGAGTAAAATCATAAGCATCTTCTTTGTGACCTTCCTTCTCAACTGGACACCCTATACTAGATCAAGGTTCATTTTAGATATCACCTGCTTTCTGACTGAACTGAACTGCTTTCTGAGCCATGGCCAGCTCCTCTCAAAACAATTAGTTATTTCCTTTTTCCCTTGCTCCCATAATGCATATAGGCCATATCCAAAGAGCATAGAGTTCCTTTAGGTCAATCTTATTCATCTGATATCATCAGTTCTTGGGTGGTGTTAGTAGCTCAGTTATATCCGACTCTTTGCAACCCTATGAACTGCAGCCTATCAGGCTCCATGGGATTTCCCAGGCAAGAATACTGGAGTGGGTTTCCATTTCCTCCTCCAGGGGATCTTCCCAATCCAGGGATCGAAACTGGGTCTCCTGTATTGCAAGCAGATTCTTTACCGCTGAGCCACCAAGGATCTTGGTGGTAGGTAGGTACTTAAATAAAAATGTGTGATGGATGAATGGAGGATTTGCTTATGCAGACTGAGGGGGAAGAAACATTAAGCATGTATAAAATCCCAATCATTAATTATATAGAAAAAAAATTGTCAGCCAGCAAGGGCAAGCAGCTCACATAAAAACACACAGAAAATTCATAGCTATGTGAGAACTGAGGTGTCCTAATTCTCAAGTCAGAACTCTTACAGAATATTACAGCTCTCTCCCACAGGGAGCATTCATTCTTAGCATATTATATACATTATTTCATTCATGCTTCCTGGTAAGCCTGGCTATTCCTCATTTTAATGATAAGGAAGCAGAGGGTCAGAAAAATGATTGCTAATGTGTTTTCCAACTCGGTGAAAGCTTTAGGAACTGACTATCCAACTTTCTCTCTGAAAAGTTTCTGGAACCCAGCCTACCTAGCAGAACGTTCATTGAAAGGAAACCTGTGTCAAGATCCTAACCTGAAGTAGAAATGCTTTAAGTATTAATACAAACCCGTGTCACGATGCCCATAGCATGGAAGCCTACTTCTGGATGCCAAAGAGAGCAAGAAGACTTTGGAGGTTCCCACAACTGATTCTGCCCTGGTGGCAGAACAAGAGCTTGACACAGGGCTCCCTACAGCTCCCAACCTAGCCCTATTTGTGAGAGGAAAGAGATAAGGGAACATAAGCAAAAAAAAAAAAAAAAAAAAAGGTTTTTTTTGAAATTTTTCATGAAATGTCTTTATTTTCTTCCCTAGAAATCCAGTAACTAAGGAAGGATATATTCACTCTTAATCATAATAATAACATCTTACATGTTACCTGCCATATGTACATTATATATAGTCTCAACTGATCCTCGGGACAACTTCACAAGTAAGTATTATAATTATCCCCACTGAGGAAAAATGTAATCATACCATTTTAAGCAACTTGTTTAAGGTCACCCACTTAGAAACTGGTGGAGCACAGAATAGAACTCAGAAAGTCTGACTGATTCCACATACTTAGTCATTGAACAAAAATGTGTCATGAAAAGATCAGAAATATTTGAGCTCACATCCTATTCTGAGTTCTCTATAACTGTATAACTCTGTGCAAGCCTTGGTTTCTTCATCTGTAAAATGGGTCTAAAAATGCCCCACTAATGAAGTTTTATGATAGTCAACATTGTGTCCATGGATATGTAATGTGAAAGGTAATTTTTCAGAGGTAGTATAGAAAGCTTTTGAGTGAAGACATGGTTTGATATCTAGTCTCCTTCATACATTAACTCTCTGTTAATAGACAAATTAAGTTCTGTGAAACCCAGACTTGAAATTAGATGTGAAAATTTTTTGTCTGTTAAGCAGGAATAATAATTGCTATTCATTAAGTGTGGTTGTGATCAGTGAATCAAAAACCATGTGAAAACGTCCAGCATAGTGACTTGTATACAGTCAGCTCTCAGGGATGTTAATTTTCATTCTTCTTGTTTTGCCAATTGGCTGCCTGTCACGTCTTTAATCATTCAGCCTCAGTATATGGGGAGGGCCAAATCCAAGATCCAAGCTGCCAGAGGCAGACTGGAAGCACCAAACCCAAAGGAGAGAGAGTCTTTGGGGGAATAAGAACATTCTGGAAGTGGGGATGAACTCTGAGAGTTAATGAAGGATTTCAGATTTTGAAGGGCACAATATGATACTTCATTAGATACTGCTTAAGTCAGGAGCTGCTTAAGGCAAGGTAAAGTTGAGTTATAAATATCTAAAGACAATTTATATACCTTTTGTTGTTCATGTTGTTGTTCAGTGTGTAGGGAATTTCAGGGAATACACCAACACACAAAACTTCTAGAACTAATGAGCAAGTTTGGCAAGGTCACAAATGCAAAACTAATATACAAAACTCTACTGCAATTCCTTTATATCAATAAAAAACAATGTCAAAGAAATTAAGAAAGCAATTCCATTCAAAATAGTAACAAAAAATTAAAATATTTGTGAGTAAATTTAACGAAATAAGTGCAAGTCTTACACAGAAAACCACAAAACATCACTGAGAGAAATTAAAGATGATTTAAATAGTGAAATATACCATGTTCATGGATCAAAAGACTCAATAATTGTTAAGATCTCAATTCTCCCCAGATTTATCTATAGACTTTGTTCCAGTTATTTAAACTCACCGTTACTCAGTTTTTCTTTGGCAAAATATAAATTATGATTGTACTTTATATGGTGATAGTACTTTATACTAAGAGTTAACTTAACCACAGAATATATCCATCAAAAGCACTGCTCAGTTAAACCATAAGGCCTGCTATACAATGCTGTTGTTCAGCCTTTAAGTCATGTCTGACTCTTTGTGATCCCATGGACGGTAGCCTGCCAGGCTCCTCTGTCTGTGGCATTTTTAATATTGGGATAGGGAGCCATTTCCTTCTCCAGGGGATCTTCCTGGACCAGGAATCAAACCTGTGTCTTAGGCACTGGCAGGTGGATTCTTTACCACTGAGCCACCTGGGAAGCTGTGATGTACAACAAGTATTTAATAAACTTCTGTTGGAAGAAAATAATACAGGAGTTGTTCAATGTGGCATAATTTTCTCAAATTTAATTAATTTAGTAGTGATTGCTACCAGTTTCCAATCCAGCCAGCATGACCCAAGTAAGAAATGCAAGCTACAATTGAAGAGGATGAATTGTTATCTAAGACAGAGCAATTGCATATGCATATATAATAATATTCATATATGTATGTATACATAACATGCATAAATATAAGGATATGTAAATATTGCATATGTATGAATATATATGAACTATGTCAATATAAATATAATATACATAGTCTGATTGGTTGGGGAAGTAGTACAGACACACATATTAGGAATTAGTCTAGTTTTTTGGCATGAACACTGGGTAAATGTTCAGACTTTTCACTAAGAAGATGGAGCCCCAGACAGAATGAGTTTGGATGGTTATCAGCAAATTCATCTGTCAAGACCTGGAGATGAAGAAACATGTGAAAGTATCAAGGAGCTACATGATCCAGATCTGTCTTCACATTTCCTAATATCTCATTTGGCACTGGGCTGCTTTAGTTTCCCAGATCCAGAGTCCTTTCCTGCTCCATCTTTACCAGCTACTGTGCTTTCTCATGCTCATACAAACCACCATCTCTAAACTTTACCCATCGTCTCTGTCAGCCCATCCCTCAAATGTTCTGGAGAATTCAGCTTTGACTCCAGACCCCTGGCATGGAGCTCTGTGTCCTTGATCCAATACAAGTTCTTCTCAAATGCTATTTATCTGTTTAGGAACTTCTGTTTACAAAGAGGTTAATGATGGTAGATGGGAGGCTGTATAAAATATGGGCCGATTTTCAAACCCGAAGGTGATAAGTGAACAGATTTCCCCTCAGATTGCTGAGCAAACATCAGCAGAGTAAACTAATGTAAAGATATAATCGTGATTAATCTCTTGATTAAAATAATTAATCTTGGTTAATTCTGCATTTAATCATCTCTTTTTTATCAATGTCTAACATGCAGCTTTATAGAAATATTCATTTAGACTAATGGATATTTCATTCCTCCAATTAGTCTGTTTATTCTGAGCTTCTAAATGCCTCGAATTCTAGCTCTTTCATTTGCAGCAAACTTTGGTTGTATTATCATAGCTCTAGGCAGAATGTTCTTTTTATACCCAAGAAGTCCCTACAATGTTTAGTTAAGGACAAAAAGAGGAGGACCTGGGTGGATATTAAGGAGATCTGAGGGCTTTAGGGCCTGAAGGAGGCTGGAGAAGATCCTTATCAAACATTTGCTTTAGGATCTGGAGTTTTACTTTGTGGCCACTAATTGCTTGTATTGTAATGATAATATCATGCACTTGGTAGGAATTTACAATTCATTCTTTCACATCTAATATCTGACTTAATTCCTGCTAATAGAAGAACTTGCTTTCCTGTTTTAGTAATGAGAAAACAAATCTAGAGTGATTACGTGGCTTCCTCAAGTTCATCAGTTCAGTTCAGTCGCTCAGTTGTGTCCAACTCTTTGCAACCCCATGAACCACAGCACGCCAGGCCTCCCTATCCATCACCAACTCCCAGAGTCCACCCAAACCCATGTCCATCAAGTCGGTGATGCCATCCAGCCATCTCATCCTCGGTCGTCCCCTTCTCCTCCTGACCTCAATCTTTCCCAGCATCAGAGTCTTTTCCAATGAGTCAGCTCTTCGCATCAGGTGGCCAAAGTACTGGAGTTTCAGCTTCACCATCAGTCCTTCCAATGAACACCCAGGATTGATCTCCTTTAGGATGGACTGATTGGATCTCCTTGCAGTCCAAGGGACTCTCAAGAGTCTTCTCCAACACCACAGTTCAAAAGCATCAATTCTTGGGTGCTCAGCTTTCTTTATAGTCCAACTCTCACATCCATACATGACCAATGGAGAAACCATAATCTTGACTAGACGGACCTTTGTTGGCAAAGTAATGTCTCTGCTTTTTAATAGAAGTAACAAAGAAAAGGTGACATTGGATTCTGGCTTCTCAGACTATCAGCACTCCTAATCTTTATACGGTTATGCAAAAACCAGAAGTGGCTGAGACAGTCAAGGGCTGTGAATCCATAAGTGAACTCTAAAGGGAGCAGACTGCGTGAGGCTGAATCAGTATTTCTCCCAGCCGTGTGAAGCAGGAAGTCATTTGTGGCTCTGGCTTTTCACACATGCATTCAGTGAATATTTATTGAATATGTATCTACTTTACAACAAGCATTGACCTAAGGATAAGGGATATATTGTGGTTGTTGTTTAGTAGCTAAGTTGTGTCCATCTCTTTGTGACCTCATGGACTGTACCCTGCCAGGCTCTTCTGTCCATGGAATTTACTAGTGAAGAATAATGGAATAGGTAGCCATTTCCTTCTTCAGGGGATCTTTCTGACCCAGGGATCAAACCCAAGTCTCCTGCATTGCAGGCAGATGGCTTACCACTGAGTCAGCAGGGAAGCCCCAAGGGGTATATTTTTATTCAGTCACCAAGTTGTGTCCAAATTCTTTGCAATCCCATGGACTGCATCACACCAGGCTTCCCTGTCCTTCTCTCTCCTGGAGTTTGTCCAGGTTCATGTCCACTGAATCAATGATGCCATCCAACTATCTCATCTTCTGTCACTCTCTTCTCCTTCTACCTTCAATCTTTCCCAGCATCCAGGATCTTTTCCAATGAGTCAGAACTTTGCATCAAGGGGCCAAGAATTGGAGCTTCAGCTTCAGCATCAATACTTCCAATGAATATTCAGAGTTTATTTCCTTTAGGATTGACTGGTTTGATCTTTCTGTCCAAGATGCTCTCAAGAGTCTTGTCCAGTACCACAGTTCAAAAGCATAAATTCTTTGGCCCTCAAGCTTCTTTATGGTCCAGGGATACAGTAAGGAACAATAAAAAAGCTTAAAACTATGATTTCCAATCCTAGTGAAGCCACATAGTTCAAGTTTCATACTTGAATCACTAAATCACAGCTTGTTCAACACAGCACTACAGAAATATATGACAGGACAGGGGTTCAAGGAAAAGAAGTAGAGAGGGGAGGGAACTATTGGCTTGGGGACAGAAATGGGGGAGATGAAGTTTCCCCATCTTAGCCATTCACCGTAACATTTCCCTTCCACCCTATTTAATTTCACCTTATCTCATTTATTTTCATTAGAGTACCTGTGCCATATGAATTTGTGTGGTTTATTCATTCATCTCCTTCCTCTTCTTCTTCTCCTTCTTCTCTTTCTCCTCCCCCCTCCTCCTCCACCTCTTCTTCCTCTCCCTCCTCCTTCTTTTCTCCTCCCCCCCCACTTTTTTTTTTTTTGGTCTCTCCACTAGAAGATAAGCCTCAGGAGACATCAAACAAGCACCTTGTTTCTTGCTTCATGCTCAATACATGAAACCGATTGACTCACAGAGAACCCTGGTAAATCCTTGCTGAATGAAGAAAGGGGAGAATATAGTGTCTGTGTGACCTTAGATAACACTGGGCACTGATCATATACCATGCTCTATACATTTATTATTTCGTTACATACTTACCATATCCTCAGTTATTATTGTACTCACTTTACAGATGAGAAAACTGAGGCATAGCAAAGTAATTACCCAGCTTTTGAACTGTGGTGTTGGAAAAGACTCTGGAGAGTCCCTTGGACTGCAAGGAGATCAAATCAATCAATTCTAAAGGAAATCAGTCCTGAATATTCATTGGAAGGACTGATGCTGAAGCTGAAGCTCCAACACTTTGGCCACCTGATGCAAATAGCCGACTCATTAGAAAAGACCCTGATGCTGGGAAAGATTGAAGGCAGGAGGAGAAGGGAATGACAGAGGATGAGATGGTTGGATGGCATCACTGACTCAGTGGACATGAGTTTGAGCAAGCTCCGGGAGATGGTGAAGGACAGGGAGGCCTGGCGTGCTGCGGTCCATGGGGTTGCAGAGTTGGACATGACTGAGCGACTAAACAACAAAAGCTTGCTCATAGTCACAGAGCTGTCAGGTAATCCGACCCCAGGGCCTGCCTTCTTGAGTACTATGCCCTAAACCCACTGTGTAGTAGCTATGAGACACCCTGGAGGGAATTATTGACTCCATAAGACATCTTACAGTGTCCCTCGGAGCTAGACCCTAGGAGATCTTCTTGCCGAGAGCTTCTCCATCCTGGTGTGTAACTGTCATTTTGGGAAAGATGTTGCAAGCACCATGGGTTCTAATGTAATCACTCTTTATATAAATTATAACAGATTCAAAGCTATAACTATATGGTAAGTACCTTTCTCCTTGTTTTTATTTTGATTTCTTAGTGAGAGCTGAAAGCCATTGTGCAGCTAAAAAGGCAAGTCTCCACTCTCATTCTATGGAAGCTCATACACAGCAGATACAGCTGTTCTAAAAATAACCCTATTTCCTTGACAAAACCTTCAGTGGGGGAGAGATATCACCAAAACATAGGTCCACCCTTTGGGCTGGGTCATTTGGGCATATATCTTTTATTATCAAGAAGAAAAAAACAAAGGCTCTGATTTAGTCTGCACACCACTCTCATTTTGCTTATAAGGCATCTGAGACTCTGAGGGGGAATGTGGCTTATTCCAGGTCACACAGTTTTACTGTGACTGTAAGGCATTCAACATTGCCGTTCATCCAGTTCAGAACTGTACATGCATGCTAAGTCACTTTGGTTGTGTCTGACTCTTTGTGACCCTATGGACAGTAGCCTGCCAGGCTCCTCTGTCCATGGGATTCTCCCAGGCAAGAATACTGCAGTGGATTGCCATGCCCTCCTCCAGGGGATCTTCTCTACTCAGGGATCGAACCTGGGTCTGTTATGTCTCCTGCATTGGCAGGCGGATTCTCTACCACTAGCGCCACCTGGGAAGCTCTTAGAACTGTACTTGACACCTACTTTCAGGCTAAATCAGTGATGCTCTTTCCATCATCCCACTTGAACTCCACTTTGGATCAAAACCCTTCTAAATTCTCCTCCACATTCTCACAAATTTTCCTTGCTCAGATCCCTTCTTGGGCTCTAGATATTGTGGGGCTTGATCCTCACCTCTACTGTTACACAAGTTGATGTATGGCAAAACCAATACAATATTGTAAAGTAATTAGCCTCCAATTAAAATAAATAAATTTAAATAAAAAAGAATATAAAATTTATAATGCAACTATAAAACAGATTTCAAAAAAATTTCAAAAAGATCCACCAACCTATCACCTTAACCCATCTTATTTCCACACTATAAGCTCTACTGCAGTTTCCCTTAAAACAAAAAAAAAAAAAACCCAGATGTGGTCTTCTAGCCCCAAATAAACTCCATTCATTGCTCTTACCACCTGAGGTAGTACTGCCAGGTAAGGCATTTGTGAATGCAGAGATAAAATTATAAACTCTGGGATGGGCTGTGAGAAATCACTTAATTTGACCCCTGCCTTCTGTAGATAAGGAAAGAGAGGCCAAGAGAGACAGTGGCCCAATTCACACTGCTGGCTAGTGGCATAATAGGGATTTAAACCCACTTTGTCTTTCTAGCTCTCGTTTTCTTTCCACTGTCTCCATCCACTCTCCAGAAGATACTTGTTCTGAACACTAAAACCATCCCAAGTCCTTGGGGCAATCAAGCTTCAAAAAGCCCAACCCTACTGGATAGCCCAAACCAGTCAATCTTAAAGGACGTCAACCCTGAATACTCACTGGAAGGACTGATGCTGATGCTGAATCTCCAACACTTTGGCCATCTGATGCGAAGAGTTGACTCACTGGATAAGACCCTGAAGATTGAAGGCAAAAGAAAGGGGTGGCAGAGGATGTGATGGTTAGATAGTAACACTGGCTCAATGGGCATGAATCTGAGAAAACTCAGAGAGAGAGTAAGGACAGGGGAGCCTGATGTGCTGCAGTCCATGGGGTCACAAAGAGTCAGACATGACTTAGCAACTGAACAGTGACAATCGGCTAGGACCCTCTCCTATACTCAAAGGCTTAAAAGTCAGCCAGAGTCACACTCTCTGAACAGCCGCCTTTTATAGGATGTCCACCATGTGCCAGTCATAGCAGAGAACACAGCAGAAACCCCTGCAGTAGCCCTGTGGGCTACAAGCTATTATCCATGGTCTGCAGGTGGTGAAACTGAGACATAGCAAGGTAAGGTGACTCATCAGTCACATGGCTGGTAGGTGGTGGGGCACATGTGAAGTGGTCTAGTCCACCACCCAGGTATGCTCTTTCCATGGTGTTAGTTTGCCTATCTTAGAAAACAAAAAATGTTCATCAGCCAGAAAGTGGGGTGCTTTTTGCTTCATGGTATCTGAGAGTAAACTTGACTTTCCCCATGAACTCTAAACTAGAACAGAGATTTGATAAAATGAGACAGGGCAGAGATAAAGTTACTTGCAGAACTTTCATTTGTCTTTCCATTCAACAAATATTTGAAGGATGCTTACTAAGGGCTAGTCCTGTGCTGAGACATAATACTGGACAAGGAATGTGACCCAGGGACAGAGCTCTAGCCCTACGTTCATCAGCTGAGGGTTTCCTTAGGATGTCTTCTCTTCTCTCTTTCGACTCTGTAATTCCCCTCTCTTGCGTGGTCAGGACAAATATGATGGACCTAGAACTTCCTTCTGATTGATGGGAGCTATCCTCTCTCTCTGAAAGACAACTCAAACAGTTCAAATCAAGTCTTCATGGAGAGAGACTCCTTCTCTTTCTTCACACTATCTGTGGTTACTATTGTGGGCTGAAATAAACTGTGAGCCTCAAGAAATGGGCCTGTGTAGCTGCCTAAGCATATTTAAAGCTTGTAGGTCTAGGTTTTTTCTAAGCCAGTTTGCAGGCTTCCCTGGTGGCTCAGTGGTGAAGAATCCACCTGCCCGTGCAGGAGATGCAGGTTTGATCCTTGGATCAGGAAGATTCCCTGGAGAAGGAAATGACAACTCATTTCTTGCCTAGGAAATCCCATGGACAGTGGAGCCTGGTGGGTTACAGTCCATGGGGTCACAAAAAAGTTGGACACAACTGAGCTACTAAACAACAAGCTGGGCTGCTGGACTTTTAGAGCTTCTTGTAATATCCAGTTCACTGGAAGTCTGTAGTGTCCTTTGGAGCAAAATCCTGATAAAAATGATTCTCAGCTTCAGCTGACCTTCTGCATCAACTGGAGTGAAAACAATAGGTATATCTGTCCTATCCCTAGAAATGCTATTTTAAAGCATCTGGGGTGATAGCAGTATACCTTCCCTCTGTCCGTGGGATTCTCCAGGCAAGAATACTAGAGAGGATTACCATGCCCTCCTCCAGGGGGTCTTCCCGACCCAGGGATAGAGCCTGTGTCTCATGTCTCCTACATTGGCAAGAGGGCTCTTTACCACCAGCGCCACCTGGAAAGCCTCCCAGTACACATCCAGGGATGGTTTAAAATGATAATATCAATGCTTTTGTGTGGGGTATACCTTCCCCATGTCCGTCTTTTCATCTTATTACAAGAGAGGCAGCTGGCTGGGGATTTGAACGTTTGGATATCCAAGTCCCAAGCCATGTACCACCTCCTCATTACTTACAGGGTTTGTTTGAGGTCCAGAGCTGGCCTCTTTCCCTTAAGGACTTTGCTTTTATAAGCAGTCTAAAGACTTTGAAAATGAAGGAATGGGTTGGAAAATGATGATGGAATAGCACCAACCTCCCTCTCCTTTCCTGTCCCCCAAGAATTCAGATCTAAAAGAAAATTTCAACTCTTTCTGCTTTGGAGCCATTTCACGGCAAAGAAAATGCCCCAGGCTCTCTTGCAGTGAAACTTGGGACAAAGCATACCTGCCTCAGTTTCTCCAAGATCAGAGGAGCTGAGATGCTCTTCTCTCTAGGGAAAGAGAGGGGCAAGACATGCTCGGAGGCTGAGAAATAGCCTGGATGACCCAGCATCTTACTAGGTGCAGATTCAGATAGAAATCCTGCGTCTCATTCTGAAACTGACATCCTTTTTTAAAAATTTTAATTTAATTTTAAAATTTATTTATTTTAATTGAAGGCTAATTACAATATTGTAGTGGTTTTGCCATACATTGACATGAATCAGCCATGGGTGTACATGTGTTCCCCATCCTGAGCACCCCTCCCCCCTCCCTCCCCATCCCATCCCTCTAGGTTATCCCAGTGCACCAGCTCTGAGTACCCTGTCTCATGTATCAAACCCGGACTGGAGATCTGTTTCACGTATGATAATATACACGTGAAACTGACATCCTTTAATTAATCTCATAAACTTCTTCATTCAGGAGGTGCAGTTGCAGCTTTGAGAACCGGATATTGTAGATGGGGGGGAGGGATGGTGTCACCAGTGTCTAGACACAGAAGTAGCTGTGTTGCATAGACAACTGTACTCCAGGGTCTAGAGCTACAGGGCTCAGGATATGGATTGGAGGGTGTGTGTACCATTTGCAATATTGGAATTGGATTCTTCCTGGCTGGGGACGCAGCACCCTGTGGAGTCGGATCAAATGTTCAGAGCATGATGCAAACTCATCCTGGGTTTCCACACCGGCGTCAGCCCCACAGCCCCTTCCCACCTTTTGACAGTCAGCTGTTCGATCAATAAACAATCACTGTGCACCCTGTTGTATTCTAGGCTCTGGGCTGAAGATTTATTTATTGCTGCTAAGTTTAAACTGTGCAAGGGACCCTGGGCTAGGTCTTCATTCATTCTCTGTTGCTTCCTGAACCTCTACATAACCATTATTACTGCCTCTAAAGTAACGCTAAATTTTTACCAGGTGCTATTCTACATGCTTGATGTATATTTAGGTATTTGATCCTCCCCCAAACCCTATAAGATAGACATTATCTTTATTCCAATTTTACAAATAAGGAAACTGACTCCTGATGGGGTCACAGAGATAATGAGGAGAAACTCAATGATTTAACTCAGGCTGGGTAATGCAAAAGTTGATACTCATTTTTTTAAAATAAGATTTTGATGTGGACCATTTTCAATGTCTTTATCAAATTTGTTAAAACATTGCTTTTTTTAATTTTTAAAATTAATTTATTAATTTTAATTGGAGGATAATTTCTTTACAGTATTGTGGTGGCTTTTGCCATACATTGACATGAACCACCCATGAGTGGACATTGTTTTTTGATTTTTTGGCCTCGAGGTATGTGGGATCTTGGCCCCCTGACCAGGGATCGAACTCACATCCTCTGCATTGGAAGGTAAAGACTCAACCACTAGACCACCAGGGAAGTCCCAGAGTTGATACTCTCAACTATTCAATACGTGCTAGCCCGTATCATGACAAAGGAGTAAGGACATTGAAGTTGGTCAGGGTCTGGTTCACACTGCCACAGTTCAAAGCTTGTGTCCACTTCTTACTCCTTATAATTCATTTAAATACTCTGTGCCTCATTTCCTTCATCTGTAAAATGAGGTAGGTAACAGCTCTCATATTCAGAGTTATTATTAGGATTGCATGACAGTGTGTAGCACTCTGTCAAGTATAAGGCCTGTAATTATAAATCAGAAAATATTAGTAATGACAATAACTACTAACAATTATAACATATAATACAGTAATACTATAATCAAGTAACATAACCACACAGAGTAATGCATATCTGTCTTTGAAATTCATCATCTAGTCTAAAGAAAGGGTTTCTACTCCTAAACCTTTTATATTCTAGCTAATTTGTGTGTAAGAGTTGGGGGACAGACGCACAGAGAAATGGTTCTCAGTAAGTTCCTTGAGGGCAATGAACTTGTTGTTGTTCAGTCACTAAGTTGTGTCTTTACGACCATATGGACTGCAGCACCCCAGGCTTCCCTGTCCTTCCTTATCTCCCGGATTTTGCTCAAACTCATGCCCACTGAGTCGATGATGCCATGCAATCATCTCATCCTCTGTCATCCCCTTCTCCTCCTGCCCTCAATCTTCCCCAGCATCAGGGTCTTTCTTAATGAGTCAGTTCTTCACATCAGGTGGTCAAAGTATTGGAGCTTCAGCTTCAGCATCAGTCCTTTCCATGAACATTCAGGGTTTATTTTCTTTAGGATTGACTAGTTTGACCTCCTTGCTGTCCAAGGGACTCTCAAGATCTTCTCCAGTGCCACAGTTTGAAAGCATCAGTTCTTCAGCGCTCAGCCTTCTTTACGTTTGCTCTATGTGCATCCTGAGTACCTAAGCATATCTTTCACAAAGTAGGTGGAACCTAAATATAGCACATTTAATCAATCAACTCACCAAAAATCAATGTATGAAAATACCAACCTGCATCTGATCTATGTCTAAGTATCATGAATCCATTATATTCTTACTGGATTTCCAAAAAAAGAGAGAAACTTTATAAGGCATCTTGAGGTCTAGACCTTATAAGGGCTCTAAGACAGCACAGGTGGGAAGTACAGTGTTGAGAGTGTTTAGCAAAAGTGAATGACAAGATAATAAAAAGTTCAGGATGCATCTGGGACAACGGGACTGGTTTAGTCTGGCTGAGACAGAGTATGTTATTATTTATATTAATATGAGTGATAGAATGAGCCTGCAAAAGAGGCTTTGAGTTTCATTGTAGTTTGAGTTTGAATTTGATTGTGAAAGAGTTTGGACTTTATCAAGTCATCATTAAAACTTTTCCACTAGTTGTGACCTACTTGAATATACCTGAGAACTGGCTGGATCAGAAAGGGTGTGACTACAGCCCGGGATATATCCATAGAGACACTTGCAATAATTCAAGTGAGAGGCAAAGAATCCAGGAAAGGGACGGGGTCAATAGAAAGGAAATTAGCTAGTCTGTTGCTGGGGTTCTGCTAATAAGAAAGAATGGAAGATGAGACATTGGATCGACAATAGGCAGAGTCGACCTCTACTCCACCAGCATCTCTGGGAGCTATACTATGGAAAAAACCATGGTGTTGGATGATTCTGGAATTGAACCCAGATCATTGCTTACTGACTGTATGAGCGTGGGTGGGCTCAGTGTTCTCTGTGAGGCTCTGTGTTCTCATCTTTAAGAAATGAATAGCGATGAGTATATATGCATTGTATTTGTAGATGTGTGTGTGTGTTGAGGGAGTGTGCATGTGTGCATATCACCATGCCTGGCCTGAGTAAAGATCCTAATATGTACGGCAGCTTTTAGTCTTCTTTGTTACTTAATACCATACAATTGAAGAACAAAGACTGTGGCATGTCTTGCCTTTAGAGGTCAGGTGCTGATTCTGAATATAACAATAAACTTAGGAGGAGGTAACTTGAAGCAAATCTTCTTAATGTCCCTGAGCCTTAGTTTATTTATTCGTAATGTGTGACAATGATATCTGCCTCATAGTATGGCTGAAAATGTGAAATGAGATACCCACACATATGACACCAAGTGTCTGGTACATCACAGGTACACAAGATAAAAAATCAAATGCTTTCTCATTTTTTGACCCTTTGAACATAAAAGCACTGGCAAATGGTTGAGGGAACATGTCCCAACTTTTTGAGAAACATCTAGGGGAGTACTAAGTTTGGGGTACACATCAGTGCCCCATCTGGGGCCATCTGATATGTCTGTGGTCTACAAACCTACTAAAGTTATGATTTTTCAGCCACAATATTTGATATATTTGACCAAAAAAAAATGCTAAGTGAACATCACTTGATTTCCCTCTGGAATTTAGATTTTCTCTGAGTTTTTCACAAAGCTGGAGCATGACAGGTAGCAGCCTATTTTGGAAATAAAAGCCCCAATTGCATTTTTATTGCAGATATCTGCTTCAAAGGAGCAGTTCCCCCACCCCTACCTGCTGCCTATTTTCCACAGAATCAATCTCAGGTTATTTTGGTAACTCTATGTCTTTATCTCAAAATCACTGCCCCAAATATAGATGCAAATATTTTTTTTCTTTGTCAAAAACACCTCCTACGCTCACATTGTGACTTAGCCGTTTCCTGCCTCTCCAGAGCTTTTGGCAAGGCTCTCCTTGTCTTTCAAAAGGGGTCTTCTCTTGACCTAGTTACCACATAGGCTAGACTGGACAAAAGGGCTGCTGTCCCGGTGCTGAGAAAAAAGATCATTCTCACTCCTCCCATCCCCACTCTTAGGATGATATGTGCAGAAGGAGAATATGTGCAGTGCCTGTCAGGCTCTGATTTCCCCAGAACATTCAGCCTGATTTTCTGAGGGGCACTCATCTGCCCTGTAGGTTCAGGCCTGAGTCAGACCCGATCTTAAAAGCTTTAGCTTAAAGTTGGATTGAAATGGTACAGCTCATCAGAACCAGAAAGCCACAGACTTTGACACAAGGCTCTCTTCAACCCCCACCTGGGTACCAACTGATGAATGGACTACAGCACACCAGGCTTCCCTGTCCTTCACTGTCTCCCTGAGTTTGCTCAAGCTCATATCCATTGAGTCGATGATGCCATCCAATCGTCTGCTACCCTCTTCTCCTCCTGCCTTCAATCTTTCCCAGCATCAGGGTCTTTTCCAATGAGTCAGCTCTTTGCATCAGGTGGCCAAAGTACTGGAGCTTCAGCTTCAGCATCAGTCCTTCCAGCGAATATTTAGGGTTGATTTCCTTTAGAATGGACTGGTTGGATCTCCTTGCAGTCCAAGGGGCTCTCAAAAGCCTTATCCAGCACCACAGTTTGAAAGCACAAATTCTTCGGTGCTCAGCCTTCTTTATGGTTCAACTCTCACATTCGCACACGACTATTGGAAAAACCATAGCTTTGACCATACAGACCTTGATAGGCAAAGTGGGACAATTAATTATATTTTTGTGTTAATATTATTATACCCTGCAACTTTGGTGAACCCATTTACTAACTCTAGTGAGTTTTGTGTGTGTATGTATTCTTTTGATTTTTCTACATATAGAATCATGTCATCTGTGAATAGAATAGTTCTACTTCTTTCTTTCAAATAAGAATATGATTCTTATTTCTTTTTCTTGCCTGATTTCCAAAACTTCTAGTACAATTTGGAATAACAATGGTAAAAACAGGCATCACTATCTTTTCCCTTATGTTAGGTGAGTCAGCCTTTTTTCATTCTGTACGGTTCATTTTCTAATTCCATTGAATAATATTCCATTGTCTGATTTACTTTTAAGTTAAAATATTTGATGTTTCTAGAATACATTCACTATAAAGAGTGAAGCAGGGCTCTAGTTCATATGGTTTCCAAATTTCTCAATAAAATTTATTAATTCACATTTCCCCCCACTAAAATGCATTCTTGTATCATCATCTCTCAGAGAAGGCAATGGCACCCCCCTATTCATCTTTATACTTGTTTCAGTTTTTACATTCTCTATTTCTCTCCATTTATATGTGTGCTGCTGCTACTGCTGCTAAGTCGCTTCAGTCGTGTCCAACTCTGTGCGACCCCATAGATGGCAGCCCACCAGGCTCCCCCGTCCCTGGGATTCTCCAGGCAAGAACACTGGAGTGGGTTGCCATTTCCTTCTCCAATGCATGAAAGTGAAAAGTGAAAGTGAAGTCGCTCAGTGGTGTCTGACTCTTATCGACCCCATGGACTGCAGCCTTCTAGGCTCCTCCATCCATGGGATTTTCCAGGCAAGAGTACTGGAGTGGGGTGCCATTGCCTTCTCTGATCTGTGTGCTAGAAACACACCACTAGAAACACACTACTTTAATTATTGTAGTTTTAAAATATTTCATTATATATGATAACATATATATGGTAACATTAATCCTCATCAAAGTTCTTACTGTTCTTGAGCATTTTTACTTTTATATAAATTTTAATATCAATTTCTTTGGCTTAAAGATGAGTTTGTTGGTACATTTTAATGAAATTATATTGAATATATAGAGATAATTAATAGTTTATATTCATTTATAACCCAAGAAAAGAATATTCCTTTCCATTTGTTTATGTAACACTTTATGTCCTCTAATATCTTTTAAAGATTCTTTTCATGTGTATCATAAGCATGATTTTTAAAAATGTATTTCTAAGCAAATTGAATCATTTCTTACAGAAAACCTTTCATCTTTATTTGATTTTGAGGTTTGAAATATCCCCACAAGCACCAGTAAATCTGGTGTTACTATCCTTGTATTATGCACAGAGTATCAGAGCCCATATTCATACTGAAGTCTGTCGACACCAACATCTGTGTTCTTAATCACAATGCTACAACACGTGGTTGAGGGGGAAGGACTGAGTTGCACTCAGCAAGTAAGTCTTTCCCAAAGAAGGTTGGAACGTACACCCACTGTCTACGCATAGAGCTGGACCTTTGAAGCTTAACTAATAATAGTTAAAATACAGGCAGCCCTTCCCACTCCTTTTGTTTAAAAACTGTCTTCAAAACTAGTCAAGGCCCTTCCCTTTCCACCCCTACCCCCAACATGACTCATGTATCTATTTCAGCACTGAAGGTATAGGAGACGCAAACACATCCCACTTACCCTGATGAAGGAAGTGTTGATGGAGGAGATGATCTTTGAGTGCAGGTTCCAGGATGCCAGAAGGTAGACAGCTATTGCCCGGGACATATTGCATTCCAAGCTTTTTAGGAAAAGTTAGATTTTGCTCCACAATGATCTATTTGTGATGATCAGAAGCATGAGTCAGTATGAAGGAGGTGGGAAGCTATGAAGTAAAAATGGTAAAATTTCTCAAATAGGTGATATAACTGGAAATATGTGGGGGAAAAAAAAAACACTTAAAAAAATTCATACCGGTTTATTTATGGGGTCTGGGTTCTGAAAATTTTGCAACAGCCACTCAGCAAAGATTTTTGCCTGTATATTGAATCTGATATGTAAAGATACTACTCTTTAATGCAGTGGTACTTTAAAGAAAATAGGATTTAAAAAAATTTAGAAGACATTTCTCCATGTGCTAGGACATTTCAGGCTATGGTTTGATACTGCCTGAGGATTTAGACTTAGTCTCTAGGCATTTGGCAGTCTTCCGTCTATGAAGCACCTACAGATAAGTAAATAATGTTAATATTTTGATACAGTTCCTCTTCTACCTATTATCAATGTGTTTGTGTGTTTGTATATTTCTGTACTGGGCTCATTCTGCCTGCATGCTCAGTTGTGTCCAACTCATTGTGACCCTATGAACTGTAGCTCTCCAGTCTCCTCTTTCCATGGGATTCCCCAAACAAGAATATTGGAGTGGGTTGCCATTTCCTTGTCCAGGGGATCTTCCCAACCCAGGGATCAAGCCCAGGTTTCCTTCACCTCCTCCACTGATAGATTCTTTACCACTGAGCCAGCTTGGAAGTCTGGCTCATTTTTCAGCCCAATTTTAATTTTTTATATCACAATATGCCTCATATAATCAAACATTTGTTTGAAATATTATAAGTATGTAGCATTTATATTATGAATATACATGTTTACTTTTCTTATTTTTCTTATGTGGGGCAATGCCTTATTATTAAGCATGAGGCTGTGAAAATATCTATTTATGTTTTGTTCAACTCTATGAACAAAATCTAGCCTTTATTATCTTAGTTCTACCTTGAAATACAGGTTGGGGACAAATGCATGAATCAGGGATCCATGTGAGTTCACTAATGCCAGTGGCTTTCCTCTGTTACTCTGAGAGGGACCAATGGACAAATACTCCTGGACTGCCAGGAGTCCCTGTGAGATATTGTCACCACTTAATGGGTAGCTAAATGAAAACACAAAGTTTAAATGACTTGCACAAGATTGAAGAGCAAGTTAAATGCAGAACCATGGCTCAAGCCCAAGTGATGTGACTTCAGCGTTTACATTCTAACAGCTACATCAAATACCCTGATGAGACCATAGAATCATATATGAATGACTGATGAAGAAGCCAAAAAGAGAGGAAGAATGAAGGTGAATGATGGAAGGAATGGGGGAGGCTGCAAGAATGTACAGGCACTGTGCTGGTTACTTCTGTACATCTTCCTGAAGTCGCCAACTCAGCAGTGGCCACAGGACTGGAAAAAGTCAGTTTTCATTCCAATCCCAAAGAAAGGCAATGCAAAGAATGCTCAAACTACCACACAATTGCACTCATCTCACATGCTAGTAAAGTAATGCTCAAAATTCTCCAAGCCAGGCTTCAGCAATACGTGAACCATGAACCCCCTGATGTTAGAGCTGGTTTTAGAAAAGGCAGAGGAACCAGAGATCAAATTGCCAACGTCTGCTGGATCATGGAAAAAGCAAGAGAGTTCCAGAAAAACATCTATTTCTGCTTTATTGACTATGCCAAAGCCTTTGACTGTGTGGATCACAATAAAGTGTGGAAAATTCTGAAAGAGATGGGAATAACCAGACCACCTGACCTGCCTCTTGAGAAATCTGTATGAAGGTCAGGAAGCAACAGTTAGAACTGGACATGGAACAACAGACTGGTTCCAAATAGGAAAAGGAGTACATCAAGGCTGTATACTGTCACCCTGCTTATTTATCTTATATGCAGAGTACATCATGAGAAATGCTGGGCTAGAAGAAGCACAAGCTGGAATCAAGATTGCCAGGAGAAATATCAATAACCTCAGATATGCAGATGACACAACTGTTATGGAAGAAAATGAAGAGGAACTAAAGAGCCTCTTGATGAAAGTGAAAGAGGAGAGTAAAAAGTTGGCTTAAAGCTCAACATTCAGAAAACCAAGATCTTGGCATCTGGTCCCATCACTTCATGGGAAATAGATGGGGAAACAGTGGAAATAGTGTCAGACTTTATTTTTTGGGCTCCAAAATCACTGCAGATGGTGACTTCAGCCATGAAATTAAAAGACACTTACTTCTTGGAAGGAAAGTTATGACCAACCTAGATAGCATATTCAAAAGCAGAGACATTACTTTGCCAACAAAGGTCTGTCTAGTCAAGGCTATGGTTTTTCCAGTAGTCATGTATGGATGTGAGAGTTGGACTGTAAAGAAAGCTGAGCACCAAAGAATTGATGCTTTTGAACTGTGGTGTTGGAGAAGACTCTTGAGAGTCCAATGGACTGCAAGGAGATCCAATCAGTCCATCCTAAAGGAGATCATCCTGGGTGTTCATTGGAAGGACTGATGCTAAAGCTGAAACTCCAATATTTTGGCCACCTCATGCAAAGAGTTGACTCATTAGAAAAGATCCTGATGCTGGGAGGGACTGGGGGCAGAAGGAGAAAGGGACGACAGAAGATGAGATGGCTGGATGGCATCACCAACTCGATGGACATGAGTTTGAGTAAACTCCGGGAGTTGGTGATGGACAAGGAGGCCTGGCATGCTGCGATTCATGTTGCAGTAAAGAGTCGAACATGACTGAGTGACTGAACTGAACTGAACTGAACTGAACCAATAGATGGGTAAACAGAGGCACAAAATGATATTTTATTTGCCTAAAGAGACAGAGCTTTGGATGAAACCCAGATTCTCCCAGGAGCGCCCCACAGAAGAGTCCCCTGAAGATCTTTTTAAAAAAGGCTTTTGCTGGGGTCCAGCACCAGTGGATCCAGGGTAATTCGAAGCAGGGACAGAGTTGGCGATTAAAGAGGGGTTAATTAGACATTTAAAGGGAGATTCAGTTCAGTTCAGTTGCTCAGTCATGTCCGACTCTTTGCAACCCCATGAAATACAGCACGCCATTAGGGAAGAATAATATAGTGAAAAAAAATAGAGGAGAAAAGAGGCTGATATTCCTTGGTTTACACAGAAAGGCAATAAAGTCTCAAGGCAAGAAACTTGCACCGTCTACATAGGCCACTGGCGCCCGCTTGAATAGCGGAGGGTGCCCTGCCTTGGGCTCCCTCTCGTGTGGGTCTTAGAAGCCCAACAAATAAGTAGACACGGAGAGCCTCTGTGTTCCAAGGGATCAGCCTGGAAAAGAGGGAGGGAGAGGGAGAAAGAGACAGAAAGTCGACACAGGGGAGGCCAAACTTGTGCAAAAACCCCCTAACTTTATTTTCAAAAGGTGCTTATATACCCTAAGTTTTACTTAATGGAAGATACAGAGTCATGCAGGGGCAGCAGTCCTGACCCTTATCGATACCAGGCTTTCTTCTGCATATCTTTCCGTATACCTAAGGTCTCTGGTGATTTACATTATCTTCTGGCCAAGAGGCCTGTTAACACTTTATGGCTCTCTTCCTTAATGAATGTTAATCTCATTTCCCCTGAAGTGTTTTTCTTTAATCTGCATCACCCTTAAAGCACTAAAAAAGTTACATCCCTGTAGAACAAAGGCGCAGTGGGTTATAACAAAGGAGGTACTTAACTCAAAGATCTAATGTTGCTAATGCCAGGGCTACTACCTGTTTTTTCTACATATCAACTATATCAACAAATAAAAGATACGAAAACTTGGCAGCAAGTATTGGCTCAACAAATGAAACCCTTAATCAGTCCTATTCTAATGATTTTCACTCCTTGGAAGCCCCTACATTCCTGGGATGTTTTAAGCTTCCTGTGCCTCTCGTGGTCAGGAGGCCGCAAACAATCACATGCGCAGCTATAAGAGTCCAGCAGGCAGGCTAGAAAGCCATCAGAGGGGTTTTTGGATTGAAACACTCTTATTATGCCCAGGAGACTTATTATCTAAAACCTCTAAATTAACTTTTTCCAGAAAAAGGTGGTGGGGGGACAGCCCCCTGTTAATGTCAGAGAAGTTGGTGAAAGGCATAATATAGTAAAGTAGACAGATTTTGGTTCTGGGAGTAGATGCTCGAGAAAATCCGGGGCCGGGGGGACCCCTGAGGCCTGATCCTGCCTTTGCGTTTTGTCAGGCCCCCTCCTTCATGACCTTTGCCACGGGCAGGATTCCCCATGCTGGCTCCTGGCAGGCTTTGTGGTCAGTCTTGGTTCTTGTCTGGGTGCATCTTTAAGTTACCCAAGCCGTTGGCATGCTTATCCACAGAGCATCTCCCAGGCTTCCACCACAAGGAGACATTTGTCATAGAAAAAAATGGCTCTCCAGCCACCCAACCAATCTGCTGAGCACCAAACATGCTGAAGAATTGCTTACCACCTAATTTTATTGACTCTAACCCCAAATCATCCTTCTTTAAATAGGCTGTTTTCAAAGGGTGAGTAGAGAGGAGTGACATGCTATCACACAACAGCCAAGACAAATCGTCAAAGAGGTTGGCGGCCTGGAAGAAAGCCCTTCCTGAAGTTACAGACGTGGAATTAACCTTTACATCCATCCTACCAAGTGGGAAGACACAGGCAAGTGAGATGTAACTGGGGAAATAAAAAAATGATTCTTACTCAAGGTTCAGACAGAAAGCAGAAAATGCTAGAGGAATCTATTACAGTCTAGGGCGGGCATCTCTAAAGGTTAAAATAGCCACAGGCTTAGCTTCCTCTAGCACCTTTCATCTCTGAGCTCTTTACAACTGAGCTCTCTTCACTCCGTGCTGTGAAGTTGTCACCTTTGAGAGAGAATGTAATGGTCATTTAGCACCAGAGCCACTACCTCCAGCACCTAAACTTCCCTCTTTTAAAATTCCCTCAGACAGGAGGGCTTCCTCAGGAAGCCACTTGATGCCTCGATGATTGATCATACCTTTGGTGTATCCAGTGTGCTCAATCTGAACCCCACTCACTGTTTTGATATCACCTTTCTCCATCTGCCCCTCTAATTTCTACACTTCAACCACCTCCAGCTCCATTCCAATCCTCCCCAGCTCTAAAAGTTTTTCTGCCTCAACATTTTGAATCATTATTTTTCTTTTCCACTTTTTACGATATTGTCCTTCTCTCATCCTTCAGATCTTAAAATATATCCAATCCCCATAAAGATCTTCTCTGTCTCCATCATGTAAAGTAACATTATTGTCCCTCTCAAACCCAGTTATTCTCTGTCACCTCACTTGCTTGGTGTCTTATTGAGCTTGTCACAATGTATACTCTATGTGTTTTCTTGTTTATTATCTGTCTCCCCTGTTAGCCTGGCATTCCATAGGAATAGGGTCTTTTCTATCTTGTCTTTTTTGCTCCCTTCATCTCCTTGTATCTTAACACCCAGCAGAGATTTTGGTTTGTAGGAGAAACTCAGTAACACGTATATGAATGAATGAATCTATGAATTCATGAAATATGTGAAGCAGCCTTGTCATTTTAATGAGCTTTCCTTTCCTTCCTCATGCTGTGGCCTAAGCTATTTTCTCTGTTTCAGTTCCTAGTAGAAGTGGAAAGTATCCATTGAGAAAATGTAGGCAAGAGGAAAAGCTCACTAGAACTGGAAATAAAAGAGCAGGCTGTAAGTCTTATTTCTGTTACTTAATTACTGAGTATTTTACAGAACTACACACTCTTAGAACATCAGTTTCCTCGGGGAGTTAATGGGGCTTCTGGGCAAGCTCAAGTTGAATCACACATTTACATTCCCCCCAATACTCATGAAATTAATAAAAATGGTAAAAGCCAGAAAAGAAAATGCTAGCAGCAACTTTATAATGAAAGGGATCCAACTTAAAACCTTAAAAAATGAGAATGAGGAAAAGAAACAGACTATTCTGTCAAAGAACAGCAGACTAACCCAGCTTGAATTCACTAAAGAAATACTGGGTGTTGGGAGGGAGGAGAGGAGACATCAATAAAATGCTTATCGATACTTCCTAGTTTAAGGATATATGGCCTGAGGAGCTGCCCATTAAAAGTTATAGAACAGCTTTCAATCTTGGCTACTTACCAAACAACTCTTTTTGCTGAAACCAGTGGAACCATTAAGTTCTGCCTTTTTTTCAGCTCCCTTAGACCTAATTAGGCATAATATCCAAAGTGTAAGTTAATATTCTCAAGGCATTGACATATAACTTCAACTAAGGGGAGAAAACCTAGATTTTGGGCATTTAACGAGTGATACACAGAGATAGAAATATAAGGATGAGAGAGAGAGAAACCAAAAAGAGGGGGAGAGAGAAAAAAAAAGAGGAGGAGAGAGAGAGTGAGAAAGAGAGAGGGGAACCTTGGAGATATAACAATTTCTATAGCAAAGCCTTCTCTCCGCCTTATCTCACATTCTTCTTATGTTTGTTTATGGAAAAGGGTATACAACCAATGCCCAGACTCAGATCTTGCTCATCAGAAAGATATGAAGTTTTCAGATAAAGAACAAAAATGGCAAAGCCAACTCACTTATATATTAATATATACTTCATAGAAAAACATTGAAAGAGCACTCAGGGTTAGTATGAACAAGAGGCTTATAAAAGCATTGCAACACTGAAAGTCTGCTAATGCAATTAAAAGAAAAATAGAGAAGCATACAATATGACTCACAAAAGATAGGTGAAGAAACCTGTTGGAAAGAAAACAGCTCATAGAATTGCATGAAGAGTACTTCAGGCTACAGAAAAAACTAATTAAAATAAGATTTCAATAATATGAAAGCTCAAGGTTGAGATAATAGAACAACAGAATGAGATGAAAGGGCTATTTCAGACTTCAGGAAACAAATTGAGACCCAGAACAACATTATTATAAAATTAATGAATTAAATAGAAATCACAAGAATAAAATAGGCTCAGCTACAAGTAAAATAACTGTACAGAAAATCAGCTTTAGATAACCACACGAATAAAAAGGAGCTACACAAGAGATTAAAATGTTAAAAAGAAGATAATAAGTGTGGGTTTTTTTTTTCATTTTTTGCCACCATGTGAGAAGAGCCGACTTCAGCATAAGACTAACAGAGAATAAATAGGGGCCAGGAAATAATAAAGACAAATTCCAGACAGTATCACTTAATCACTTGGTTCGACTGTGCCTGAAACTAAAAATTCCTGCTATGGAGTTTCCAGTTACCAAAGCAATAAATCCTCCACTTCTTTGCAAACAGTTTTAGTTATGTTTTTTCTCTCACACCTAAAAGCAAACCTTTTAATAGACTGCTTACACTGAATGATTTGAAGTAACATTGTAACCTTTCAGTGTCTTATTTCTTCACCTGCAACATGGAGACAATAATTACATTGATCCCGTTAAGCTGTTGTAGGTATACAGGTGTGGTACCCAGCACATTTGCCACATAGTAGATGGTTTTGAGTTCAGGGTGAATTCCAGTACCCTATTACACCTAGAGAGATAAACTGTGTCCATATTATTTGATTTTGAAAGATTTTATTGGCTAACTCTTTTATGGCACTTAATATCTAACAAGGATTTTGTTAAGCATTTTTACATACATTGATTTGTTTAACCCTTACAAAACCTATGGAGTAGATATTTATTATTCCCACTCACTCTCATTTTTCAGAGATCCAAGGAGGTTAAGTAATCTTCCCAAGATCACATAGCTAGTTAGTGATGGAGGAGGCATGACTTCAAAAGCCATGCTCTTTGCCAGAATTTCATGCTGTCACAAAGATAGCACTGGAAGAGCTTGTTGCAGTAGAAAAGAATCATTAAGAATTCTTGAACCAAGAAATGACATGATAGGACTAAGGTATGAGTTCCAGGAAACATGATTCAAAAATTTCAAAGTGAGATGCTAATGCAGCTATGTCTGTCAAGCTTGTCTGTGAGAAAGTATCTTCTGTCCACCCTCTCAAAGAGAACTAAGTGAAGACAACCAGTGAGTTTAAGTTTCAGCACCTTGGAGAGATCTTTAAGAGCCAGCCAACCTTTACTTGATGACTTCCACACAGTCCTACTTCTGGCATCTAAAACAGTCCTTTGACAAAGGTAATTAAAATGTGCATAGAGCAAATATGCTTTATTAAGACAATTTCTGGAGTTCATGAAATGTGACTCTTCGCTTGTGATGTGTAGTCAATCATCTTAACAATATAACAAGTTACCATTGTGCATCTCAAATGGAGGAACAATAAAAAGCCAAGGAAGGGCTGTTAGTGGCTGGAATGAAGGGAGCTGCCTTGCTGAGCTGCGGAAGTAAAGAAGGTGCTGATACTAACCTGGTGGGCGTGGAAGGCAGAGGGCGGATGCCAAGGAGCTAAGTGAGGAAACAAGAGCAAGAAAAGAAGAGGACACGTTCAAAGGAACAGGAGAAGGAAGATGAGCCCGCTATATCCTGGCAATGTTAGAAATGTTAAATGTATTCTTCTACACCTTAAAACAGCCATAAAGATTCAGTTATTTTTTTCTTACTATACAGATGTAAAAATAGGAAGAAAGGGTGAAATGTGGGGGGAAGGAATGTGTAAAGCAAGGATGTGGAGAAGAGAAAAAGGAAAGAGAAAAGATAAGCAAAAGGCCAATATATAAATGGAGAGGTTAAAATAAAAGAGAGGGGCTAAAAGGAGATACTGTTCTTAAAGAGACAGAAAAATAAGAAAACCAAGATAAATCTAAACCCAAGTAACCCTAAAGATAGGACATCTCTTATTTTCCAAGAGATGTTCCAAGGAATAGAGATTGTTTTGATTCTTGTCTGTGCAAAAGATGCACAAAGGAGGCTTCCCTGATGGTCGGGTAATTAAGGCTCTTCACTCTCACTGCCACCAACTCAGGTTCGATCCCTAGTTGGGGAGCTAAGATCCCACATGCTGTGTGGTGTGGCCAAAAAGTAAAAAACAAACAAACAAAAAAACACGTAAGAAAGAAAGAGATACCGTATTAGTTGAGAAGGAGGCAGAGATTTGGAAACTGCTTCCAGGGGAGGAAGGGAAATATCAAAGGATCTGCTTCAATGGCTTAGATGATGAGTGACTGGAGAGCCTGTCTTCTTTCCACAGTGATCCTCTTTCTTGAAAGAGATCATCAAGCAGTTCTGAGGACCAATTACCCTACACAACTCTTCAAACAACCTTAGGAGGTAGATACTATTATTAACACTGCTGCTGCTGCTGCTAAGTCACTTCAGTTGTGTCCAACTCTGTGCGACCCCATAGATGGCAGCCCACCAGGCTCCCCCGTCCCTGGGATTCTCTAGGCAAAAACACTGGAGTGGGTTGCCATTTCCTTCTCCAATGCATGAAAGTGAAAAGTGAAAGTGAAGTCGCTCAGTGGTGTCTGACTCTTATCAACCCCATGGACTGCAGCCTACCAGGCTCCTCCATCCATGAGATTTTCCAGGCAAGAGTACTGGAGTGGGGTGCCATTGCCTTCTCTATTAACACTATCACAAAGCTAATAAGCAATTGAGATGGGATACAAATCTGTATGTTTAACCATAGACCTGATGTTGTAAACACTGCTGTTTTTATTGCTGAATGAATAGAAAGAAAATTATTATGATTCACTCATCTTATGAGGACAGCAGGATAAAATGCTCAGCCATCCTCTTTATTTGCCCTTCTTAGACCACTCTGGATGAATAGTTCACAGCACTGATCTGCAGGCATGCCTTGTTGAAATGTCTATGCCAGAGTTTACAAAAGGTACCACTCACTGGTTGCAATCATCCCTGTAAATGTTTTGTTTGGAATGTATGTGGCTTCTTTTAAAAATTGAATTCATTGCAAATATTAAAACATTGGGAGATTTCACATAAAATCCTAGGTATGCTTTTCTTTACATGGTGGATTCTGGAAGCTACAGAAGACCCTAGTAAACAGAATCCTTCTCTTTTATAATATGGCAAGCAGAAGCCCAGAAGCTGATGTCTATTGGCTCTCAACCAATCAGAGTTTCCTTGTGAATTAAATGCCCTGATTTGCCAGATTTTGGTCGTATGTCCACCATCCTTATATCTGGGGTTATGGTCATTCCCATTAAAACAACAGGCCAGGTGTGTTGGGGAGAGTGGCTCCTCAAAATTGAACCAGGATACGGTCACAGAAGGATATATCCACATTATATGGATACTATGAAAACAAATTTCTACTACCATTCTTAATAAACAATGTCTGCCATTAAAAATGTTTAATGTACAAATAAAAGTAGAACAATGAACAAAAGCCATTATAGGTATATAATCTTGGAGATCTTTAGATGCAGCTGTGAATTGTTGGGGCCTCACTCATGACAAACACAATCCCGGTACCTGAGAACTACTTTCGGCATTTTCAAGGACCCAGGCATGAAGGTATTCTACATCATAAAGACCCACTGGGTTTATTCAGACATATCTCTTGGCTAATACTGTTCAAATACAATAAATTAGGAGTTTGAAATTAACAAAGACACATTATTACATACAAAATAACACAGAAAACTATATTCAATATCTTATAATAACCTATAATGGAAAAGAATCAGAAACAGAACACACACACACACACACACACACTATATGTACATAACTGAATTACTTTGCTGTACACCTGAAAATAAGTCAATGTAGCATAAACATACTTCAATTAAAAAAAAAAGGTTAATAAAATAAATGGCTTCCCTGGTGGCTCAGTGAGAAAGAATTTCCTTGCGAACGCAGGAGACATCGTCCAATTGCTGGGTCAGGAAGATACCCTGGAGACGAAAATGGCAACCCACTCCAGTATTCTTGCCTGGGAAATCCCATGGATAGAGGAACCTGACAGGCTACAGTCTATGGGGTCACAAAAGAGTCAGTCATGGCTTAGCAACTAACCAACAACAACTAATAAAATAAATACTGTTCAGTAACAGAAGCTATCTTATTTACTCTCAGAGAGTGAAACCTGAGAGGTGAAGTGGATGTAGGTTTGGGGAAAATGCTTCCTTTCCAACACCTGCAACCTGTCTAATATCTAAAGCAAAGGCACAGGGGGGTGATTCAAGGAGAGAACGTCAAAGGTAACTTATTTCACCAAGAACCTACCATTTTCCAGGAACAGTTTATATTTACTATTTCAATCAGTCTTTACATCAACCCTGTACGTTAGAGGGGGTTTAGCACAATTAACAATGGGGAAACGGAGTCCAGAAGTTTTCTATGCCCTATGATCAAGGTCATGTATCTCGGTTCTTGTTGTTTTCAAACGTGCATAAATAGTGACCCCCTACCGCCCTTCTTCTGAAAATTTCCTATTAAAGCATATCTCACACTATCACATTTGCTCATTTACTCACACCAAACATCACAGCAGACTGCAAGCTGCTGGTAGGTATATATCATGTCCGTTGTATTTGCCTGGTATGCAGGAGACCTGGGTTCGACCCCTGGGTTGGGAAAATCCCCTGGAGAAGGGAAAGGCTACCCACTCCAGTGTTCTAGCCTGAGAATTCCATGGACTGTATCGTCCATGGGGTTGCAGAATAGGACATGACTGAGATGACACCACCCTCATGGCAGAAAGTGAAGGGGAACTAAAAAGCCTCTTGATGAAAGTGAAAGAGGAGAGTGAAAA
>NW_024070186.1:180932802-181083333 GCF_014754425.2 Oryx dammah | reverse complement strand
TGCCGACTAAGGTCTGTCTAGTCAAGGCTATGGTTTTTCCAGTAGTCGTGTATGGATGTGGGAGTTGGACTGTAAAGAAGGCTGAGCACCGAAGAATTGATGCTTTTGAACTGTGGTGTTGGAGAAGACTCTTGAGAGTCCCTTGGACTGCAAGGAGATCCAACCAGTCCATTCTGAAGGAGATCAGCCCTGGGATTTCTTTGGAAGGAATGATGCTAAAGCTGAAACTCCAGTTCTTTGGCCACCTCATGCGAAGAGTTGACTCATTGGAAAAGACTCTGATGCTGGGAGGGATTGGGGACAGGGGGAAAAGGGGACGACAGAGGATGAGATGGCTGGATGGCATCACGGACTCAATGGACGTGAGTCTGAGTGAACTCCGGGAGTTGGTGATGGACAGGGAGGCCTGGCGTGCTGCGATTCATGGGGTGGCAAAGAGTCAGACACGACTGAGCGACTGAACTGAACTGAACTGAACTGAGTGACCTTCAATTCACTTCATTACACTTCACTTCACCACTATAATATCCAGCAAGGTGTTTGGCTCAATAACTTGAATGCATATATGGATGTACAATTTAACTCATAAAATTCAGGACATTTAAAAAAAATTCAGGACATTTATTTTATTTGTTAATCATTTTGTGTGTTTCTGTAAAGTATCTCTTGGCTACCTTAGCCATTACTGAGACAATCATATGCAAACCTGTACACAGAACAATGTTTTGTAAAAATTGTTTACTTTACAAAATTAGGCAATATTCAAATACGTTCTTGCTCTTTGTTTTTCTCGCTTAACAATACATTGTGTGCATACCTCTAGAATAATGTGTAAGTCTAGTTCAGTCCTGTTTTAAAAAGTAACTTCATATTATTTCATGGAACAAATATACTGAAATTTATTCAACTCTTTCTTTATTCATCAACATTCGGGATGTTTCTGACTTCTGTATTTGTCATCTTAAACATGCATTGATAACATCTCTACATCCATATTTTTATTCATGTATACAGTTGTATTTACGGAAGAGATTTCCTAAAGTAGGCATTCTGGTTTGGAGGCTACATTTTTTTTTTTTAAGTGTAATAGACATTGCCAGACAGCTTCCCAAATAGACTGTAGCATTTCTTATTTATAGCAGAAACACATGAAAGAACCTCTTCTCCTCATATCTTTGCCATACTTTTGTGTTAACACTTGTATTTTTTTCAGTCTATTGAATGAGAGGTGGTATTTTAATTTACTTTTCTCAAATACTTATATATGCAAGGATATTATCCTATGTCTATTGGCCACTCATACCTGTTCTTGTGAATCGCCAAATTATGGCAGTCTTCCAGCTGATCATCAGATCCGATTTTCTCTTTTTCTGGAGCACAAAAAGAGTCCACACTTTCCAGATTTTCTTGCAATTCATTAGGGTCATGTGACTGAGTTTTGGCCAATGAACTGTGAGAGGAAGTAATGTCCTTCTTCACTTCCAGGTCTGTTTCTCGGAGTCCTCCCATGTGTGATCCTTCATCCTTTTTCTTCCGACTGTCACTCTAAGGCAGAGACCTGAGCCCTAGCGATAGGCACAGTTGCAGATGGAAGGAGCCTGGTCCTGTAACAATTGCATGAATAGCCATTTAATGCACGGAAAGACCTATTCTAGTCTTCATGTTACTGATACAGAGGCTTGTGTAGTGCTCAACTGTGCAGACTTGGATGTCATCGAGCATCTATGGTTACCTTTAACAATACTCTATTGGCATCATTTGGCCTTGGTTTTTTGTATTTTGATAGATGCTTGGTTTGTTTCTAAACATTTCTGAATCACCTGTGTATAAATGCGCATGCGTGCTGAGTCGCTTCAGCTGGTTTTTGACTCTTTGCGACCTTATAGACCATAGCCTGCCAGGTTCCTCTGTCCATTGCATTCTCCAGGCAAGAATACTGGAGTGGGCTGCCATACCCTCCTCCAGGGGATCTTCCTGACTCAGGGATTGAACCCGTGTGTCTTACACCTCTTATACTGGTAGGTGGATTCATTTTTGGGTACTTGCACCACCTGGGAAGCCCTGTATATAAACACTAATCTTTATTTGCAATGTTTCAAATTTATACATTTTCCCAATTTATTATTAGTCCTTTGACTTTTATAATATCTTTTTACTTCATTTATTTTTTCAATAGTGGTTTTTGAATGTTTTCTGTTATTTAAGAAGCTTCCCTTCAACCTGAGATCTTACAAATATTTTCCTTGAATTTGTATTCATATTTTAGTATGAATTATTTTCATTATATCTTTTTTCCACTGGGAGTTCATTTCCATATGTTGTAGTCTTGTGTAGTAGGGATTAAGCTCAGTATCTTCCTAGGTACAGATAGAGGGAAGATCTCTTATGCCAGAACCTTTAATTAAATGGATCTTTATTTTCTCATTTAATTAAAATATCATCTATGTCATATATTAAGTTTATTTTCATACCAGGATCTATTCTATATTCTCGATTACTTTCTACTACAACATCTATTATTATACCAATACTGTTTTGATTAGAGAATTTTTAGAATATGTTTTTATATAGGTAATAGCATAATTTCTTCTTCCTTGTTCTTCTCTTTTAAACAATCCAAAATTTTTAGTGAAATTATTTTGCTCTATTCCTCTAAGAAATAGTCAAAAAAGAGAGAGAGAAAACATGAGAAATTCTGGAAATTTTAATAAATAGTCTTATTAATTTGGAAAGGGAGGATATTTTATGATACAAAGTCATCCCAAACAGGAGCATACTACGTCTCTCTATTAATTCAGATCATGGTTTATGCTCTTCAATAAAATTTTATAGTTTTATTCAGATAAGTGTCGTGCTTGCTAAATTTATTCATAGATATTTTATAGTTTTTATGACTATTGTGAATGGGCCTCCCCTCCTCCTACTTTCATTTCTAACTGTATATTTTTACTATTGAATGATCTTTGATTTGTTGCTTCTATAATTCACACTACACTAGGAAGCCCTCCCCCTAATCATTGCCATAGAGAATGTGGAGGAATGCTTGCTCCTGTATTCTGACAAAATCCAGAGCCTCACAAACTATGCATTCTAGTTGGAATATTCTGGGAAGCAGATATACAAGTTGCTGGGTCACATGTGTCTAGAGAATGGATGAATGATTGGAGTATGGACAGAAGTTGTGCTTAACCTACTTATCTCTTGCAGCTGAGCTGGTCCCTCTTGAAAGTACATGGCGAAATATCTTGGGAAGGATGTCTCAGGTAGGAGTTAATGCCCTGGGGGATAAATTGAGTGTTATCACATTCCCAGTGGTGCACTGGGATGAACTTGGCTGTCATGATGAGGACATGAGAAACAGGACCAAGAACACATGCAGGGGCCCTGAGAATGAGGCAAGTAATAAGAAATATTCAAACACTTAACAGATCAATTGAGCAAAACACGAACTGGAGACCAACGGAAGACAAGACAAATAGGTTTAAAGTAATATACAAGGTGCAGGATATAAGCTCAGTTGTATTTCTGGATATTAGTAGGGAATAATCAGAACAAATTTTTAATCAAATACATAGGAATAATTTTGCTACAAGATGTTCAATACCTGTACACTAAAATTTAAATTGACAAAATAAAGAAGACCTAAAAATGGAAAGATATACAGAGTTTGTAGTTCAGAAAACATAGCATTTTTAAGATGTTTATTTTCCTCAAACTCTAATCAAAATCCCAGCAAGCTCTTTTCTTTTAGTAATTGATAAGCTAATTCTAAGCTTTATACGGAAGCTCAAAGAATTTAAAATAACCAAACAAATTTGAGAAACAGAGTTGGAGAGCTTTTACTATCTGATTTTGATACTGATTACATAGAGGAATCAAGGCAGTATAGCATTTTTGTAAACATATACTTGTATCAGCGGAACAGAATAGGGGGTCATAGACCCACACACACATACATATATGGTCAACTGACTTTTCACAAAGATTCTAAGACAATTCACTGGAAAAAAAGAATAATCTTTTCAATAATAATTGATTAGCTATAGAAATACATAATAAATTTAAAAAAGAACCTCAATACTTGCATGACATACAAAATTTAATTCATGAGTTATGGATCTAAAATAAGAGCCAAAATATAAAACTTCTAAAGGAAAACACAGGAGAAAATCTCAGTGACCTTAAGTCTGGCAAATATTTCTTTAATAAAACATGCAGACACACACATACACACACACACAAAACCCAGAAATGATAAAAGAAACAATATCAATAAAATAGAACTTATTAAAATTTTAAAATGCTATTCTTTAAAAGACAGAAATCAAAAGCAAACCAGAAGCTAAAAGGGAATATTTTCAAAACACATATTTGACAAAAACTTGCATCCAGAATATATAAAGAACTTTTACAATTCCATACTAAGAAAATGATCAACCTAGCAAAGTAATGGGCAAAGTATTTGGCATACACTTCGCCAAAGAAGATATATAAATAGCAAATAGGCCTATAAGAATGTGTTCCTCGTTAATCATTATAGAAACTAAAATCAAAACTCTAATGATGTGCAGTCATTGGAATGGCTAAAAATTAAAAGACTGTCCACACCAAGTGTCGGCAAGGAGGTGAAGCAAGAAGGACTTTCATGTTCTGGTGGCAGGAATGTAAATGATATGAAGAACAACCACTTGCACAATAGTTTGTTAGTTTCTTTGAAAGTTAAGTGTTCACTTATTATACAACCAGTCATTCCACCCCTAGGAATTTTCCCAAATAAATGAAGGCAAATACTACAAAAAGACATTTGCATGAGTATTCATGGCAGCTTTATTCATAATAGATCTACATGGACTAGCCAAACGCCCATCAGGAAGTGAATGGGTTAAAAAACAAGGTGGTATAGTCATATAGTGGAATACTGCTCAGCACTAAAATCTCATGAAATGTATTACATGGATGAATATTAATTATCCAGAGTTAAAGAAGCCAGACTGAAACATAAAGTCTATTCTGTATGATTCTCTTTACATAAAATTATAGAAAGTACTTACTAATCTTTAGTGACAAAGCAGGTTGCTTGGGGATGGGAGTTATGTGATGGGAGGGATTACAAAATAGCTCAAAGAAACTTCAGGGCATGAGGGCTGTGTTCTTTAACTTGATTTTGATAATGGTTTCAACAGTATATACGTCTATTAAAACTCATCAGAGTTTACACTTAAATAGTACAACTCTGTTATGTCAATTACACCTTAATTAGGCTGAGTGTGGTGTGTGTGTGTGTTCAGTTGTGTCTGACTCTTTGCAGACACATCAAGCTCCTCCGTCCATGGGATTTTCCAGGCAAGAATCCTGGGGTGGGCTGCCATTTTCTACTCCAGGGGATCTTCCCCACCCAGGGATTGAACACGTGTCTCCTGCATCTTCTTCATCTCCTGAGCTGGCAGGAGGATTCTTTACCACTGAGCCCTGCAAAGATTCAAACACTGCCACTCTCCCCACCTCTTGGCTGTGCTTTTTCTCTCGGGTAGGCTCTTCCTGTGAGCTGGAAGGTTTGGTCCAGCAGTTACAAGTTTCCATGCTACCTATTTAACAATCCCAGGGGAGAATGTCTCTCTCTCAATAACCCCAGCAAAGAGTGCATGGCATTGGACTTCATCACACATCCATCTATGAGACATGTTGTGTGACACAGATAGACCAAGATTGCATTATGGGTGCAAATCTGGAACCAGAGAGTAGGGACAACTTGAAACTCACTATAAGGACTAAAGGCTGAGGGTAGGGGGTCACAAAGGAAAATCGAGACCCTGTTATGAGATATATGGAGGGATGGATTCAAGGCACATTCAGTTAAGAGATCTTTCCCACCATTGCTCATCACAGGATTTTAGGTGGGTTTGATGATATAGCAGTCCCAAGCCAGACTGGAATAGATTCTTGTAGAAGGTCTGGCCTAGGAGCTAGTAATGCCTTCATCCTGCCAATATGTCTTTTGAGAGGAACCACTCAGAGATGAAAGTAAGCTGGTAACTTGTGTTGAAACCATCAACTTCAGAATGATTTTCTTTCCTCCAGTTTTGAAGGTCCTGAAAGAACTGAAGCTGATGGAAGAAGCAAAAATACTTGGGCTCCACAATAAATATTTTGCAAAGGTGGCATCTGCCTAGGACCATAACAGTGCCAAGATGAGCAATTTAGAGCACCAAATATGAATAAAACCCGGAGCTAAACTCAAAAAGAATGACAGCAGCAAGTGTCAGGGGCATGAGCAACTGGAATGCCATCTTGCTGCTGGGGATAGAAAACAAACCAGTGTACCCACATTGCGCAGACTGAATGGGGAAGTAGGTTGTGATAAAGTCACATTCTTGAAAGCTCCTCAGCATAAAAAGGAACCAATTTCAGATCCACAGAGCATGTCCATAACCCAACATTCACAAATCTTAAAAAAAAAAATGTTGAGAAAAAGAAGAAAAATCTGCACTCAGAAATATACTGTGATTCCATTTCTATGACTTTCAAAGACAGATAAAACTAATGCATGATGACAAATGTCGAAAAGTGGTTGCCTCTTGGGGAGGGATGAGAGAACTTTCTAGGATGTGATAATGTATTCTTCCAGTGGTGGTAAAATGGTTGATGTCACACCAAACACTTAAAAATCTGTGCATGTATTGCATATCAGTCATGCCTGAATGAAAAAAACTTAAAATGTGTGAGTAGTCATAATAAAGTAATTTTTATTACTATAGTAACTAACATTTATTTACTTCTTACCTGAGTTATCTCACTGAATCCTTACCTCAACTCTGAAGGATTACTATTCCTATTATCCTTATTTTAAAAAGAAAATTGGAGGATAGTTGATCTACAATCTTATGTGAGTTTCAGGTGTACAGCGAAGTGAATCAGTTATACATATACCCACTCTTTTTTAGATTCTTTTCTCATATGGACCATTACAGAGCATTGAGTAGAGTTCCCTGGGCTATACAGTAAGTTTTTTAATTAGTTATTATCTGCTTTATACATAGTAATGTGATAAATTAGAAGTTTGAGATGAATATATATCCTCATTTTTAGTTGAAGAATTTGAAACTCGGAGAGTATAGAACATGATCAAGGCCATGCATGAGTTGGTGACAGGTCTGGAATCCAAAATCTGACTCTAGAATCTGAGATCTTAACCACCTCCTCGGAGCACCTAGCGTATTGGATTTGAGTCAGACATGTGCTGTCTGAGCTTCCCTGGAGGTTCAGACAGTAAAGCATCCACCCGCAATGCAGGAGACCTGTGCTTGATCGCTGGTTGGGAAGATCCCCTTGAGAAGAGAAAGGCTACCCAGTCGAGTGTTCTTGCCTGCAGAATCCCATGGACAGAGGAGCCTGGCAGGCTACAGTCCACGCGGTTCCAAAGAGTCAGACATGACTGAGCAACTAGCAATCTTCATCAGCCATCCGTGCTATCTCTGGGACATCTCCTAGGTGAAAGAGCCTGGGTTTGATCCCTGCTCAGGGAGCTAGATTTTACATGCTGCAACCAAGAGCGTGCACGCCACAAGGAAGATCCTGCACACGGCAACAAGGATCCCACGTGCTGCAGCTAAGATTCAGAACAGCCAAATAAATAAAGTCGTTTTCTTGTTCAGTCACCAAGTCACATCCGACTCTGCGATACCATTGACGGCAGCACACCAGGCTTCCCTATCCTTTACTATCTCTTGGAGTTTACTCAAATTCATGTCCATTGAGTCAATTAATATTAAAAAAAAAAGTGTGCTTTCATGGAGTAAGTCTAAGGGAGACCCTGTCTAGGATATCAGCCCCTTAAGTGTGGGGATCTTCTCTGTCTTACTCACTGGTATCTCTCCAGGGTAGAATAACCCTCACTAACGATTTAGTATTAAATAAGTCCATCCACCCCTTCTTCCATTACTTCATCAGCCTCATGCCTTCTAACAATGTCTGCCTTGTTGAAACTTATCATAAATTTAGACCTGGTATTTATTATTGCTCATGGCCATTCAAACCCTCTAGAAGGCATTGCTAAGACTCAGATATTGGCTAGTACTGATGGCCTTTCTCCCAGAGAATGAGAAGAGTGGATCGCCAAGGCCCCCTGAACAGGCCAAATGGAAGAGGACCCCCCAGCTTCTCCTCACTTGGCCTCCTGCCTCTTCCTGGAAGCTCACAGGGCCAGCATTGGACAGGACTAAGATTTGATTTGACACCCCACTGGGGCACTGTTCAGGAGCTCAATCGTGCTGAGCAATGGAGTAGCACTTATTGGTTTCAGAGGGGATGGAAAACAATTTAAGCAACCTCTGTTCTCTTCAGCCCAGACACACACCATTGCTCTGTTGACTTAGGAGCAACTGCTGATACTGAGCAGAGACAGGAGCTCTTTATGAAACCCATCCCTCATCTGTCTTCAGCACATCAAGGGAAAAGCTGCCTGCCCAGATGAGTCAAAATCCTTTCTTCGGACTATCCTGCTAATTCAAGTCCTGGCTGCTTCTCTCCAGGAAGGCAGGGTGCGGCTGGGTGATAGCAGAAGTCCTTGAGCCTTGAGGGGATGACAGGCAGAGAGAATGTCAGAGTTTTTTTTCTTCTTCTTTAAGGGTATGAGTTAGGCTACAGGGAAAGCTGAAAAAAAAAAATCTAGAGAAGTAAAAGGGAGTGAAGAGATGACAGAGGGATTTTAACTTAGACTCAGTGGGTGATGTCTTTATTGCAATCAGGAAGACACTCTGGCTCTCATTTATTTTCCAAAGTCCAAAGAGCAAAAGAAAAACAAAAAAAAGCAAACAACAAAAACCAGTTCAATGTCGGCCAGAATAATATTCAGGTTGTGATAATTTTTTTGTGTCAACTTGACTGAATGAAATGATGATCAGACAAATAGTAAAACATTATTTCTGGGTGTGTGTAGGGGAGTGTTTCCAGAAGTGATTAGCCCTGGAATCAGTTGATGAGAAAAGATCACCCTCACCCATGCAGGCGGGCATCATCCAATCCATTGCGAGGAGGATAGAACCGAAAGGTGCAGGATGGGCAGATTTGCTCCTTTTCGTCTTCAGCTGGGACATCTACCTTCTCCTACACTTAGACGTCAGTGCTGCAGGTCTGTAACGAATCTGGCACGGTCTAGTGGAAACAACATAAGCTCTGATGACACAGTGAGCTATGGAATGTATAGTGATGAAGAGGCATGGGGTGTGGTGAGTGGAGATCAGGTATGTTTTCTTGAGGCTTTGAGCAGGACTTATCACAGCAAAGGCAAGCATGTGTGTGTTGTTTATAACATCCTAAAAAAAGATGACAATTTGAACGAGGACATAGAAATAATATATCTTAAGGTCCAGGTGAGAAACTACAGCTTTCAGGGGAGGCAGAGGTTCAGTTCAGTTGAGTCGCTCAGTCGTGTCCGACTCTTTGCGACCCCATGAATCGCAGCACGCCAGGCCTCCCTGTTCATCACCATCTCCCGGAGTTCACTCACTCACGTCCATCGAGTCCATGATGCCATCCAGCCATCTTATCCTCTGTCATCCCCTTCTCCTCCTGCCCCCAATACCTCCCAGCATCAGAGTTTTTTCCAATGAGTCAACTCTTCGCATGAGGTGGCGAAAGTACTGGAGTTTCAGCTTTAGCATCATTCCTTCCAAAGAAATCCCAGGGTTGATCTCCTTCAGAATGGACTGGTTGGATCTCCTTGCAGTCCAAGGGACTCTCAAGAGTCTTCTCCAACACCACAGTTCCAAAGCATCAATTCTTCGGCGCTCAGCCTTCTTCACAGTCCAACTCTGACATCCATACATGACCACAGGAAAAACCATAGCCTTGACTAGACGGACCTTAGTCGGCAAAGTAATGTCTCTGCTTTTGAATATGCTCTCTAGGTTGGTCATAACTTTTCTTCCAAGGAGTAGGAGTAAGCGTCTTTTAATTTCATGGCTGCAGTCACCATCTGCAGTGATTCTGGAGCCCCCCAAAATAAAGTCTGACACCATTTCCACTGTTTCCCCATCTATTTCCCATGAAGTGATGGGACCAGATGCCATGATCTTCGTTTTCTGAATGTTGAGCTTTAGGCCAACTTTTTTGCTCTCCTCTTTCACTTTCATCAAGAGGCTTTTTAGCTCCTCTTCACTTTCTACCATCAGGGTGGTGTCATCTGCATATCTGAGGTTATTGATATTTCTCCCAGCAATCTTGATTCCAGCTTCTGTTTCTTCCAGTCCAGCGTTTCTCATGCTGTACTCTGCATATAAGTTAAATAAGCAGGGTGACAATATACAGCCTTGATGTACTTCTTTTCCTATTTGGAACCAGTCTGTTGTTTCATGTTCAGTTCTAACTGTTGCTTCCTGACCTGCATACAGATTTCTCAAGAGGCAGGTCAGGTGGTCTGGTATTCCCATCTCTTTCAGAATTTTCCACACTTTATTGTGATCCACACAGTCAAAGGAGATCCAACAACACAGGAGAAGACTCAACACATGGACATCACCAGATGGTCAACACCAAAATCAGATTGATTATATTCTCTGCAGCCAAAGATGGAGAAGCTCTATACAGTCAACAAAAACAAGACCAGGAGCTGACTGTGGCTCAGATCATGAACTCCTTATTACCAAATTCAGACTTAAATTGAATAAAGTAGGGAAAACTGCTAGACCACTCAGGTATGACCTAAATCAAATCCCTTTTGATTATACAGTGGAAGTGAGAAATAGATTTAAGGGACTAGATCTGATAGATAGAGTGCCTGATGAATTATGGACTGAAGTTTGTGACATTGTGCAGGAGACAGGGATCAAGTCCATCCCCATGGAAAAGAAATGCAGAAAAGCAAAATGGCTTTCTGGGGTGGCCTTACAAATAGCTGTGAAGAGAAGAGAGGTGAAAAGCAAAGGAGAAAAGGAAAGATATAGGCATCTGAATGCAGAGCTCCAAAGAATAGCAAGAAGAGATAAGAAAGCCATCTTCAGCGATCAATGCAAAGAAATAGAGGAAAACAACAGATTGGGAAAGACTAGAGATCTCTTCAAGAAAATTAGAGACACCAAGGAAACATTTCATGCAAAGATGGGCTCGATAATGGACAGAAATGGTATGGACCTAACAGAAGCAGAAGATATTAAGAAGAGGTGGCAAGAATACATGGAAGAACTGTACAAAAAAGATCTTCACGACCCAGATAGTCATGATGATGTGATCACTAATCTAGAACCAGACATCTTGGAATGTGAAGTCAAATGGACCTTAGAAAGCATCACTATGAACAAAGCTAGTGGAGGTGATGAAATTCCAATTGAGCTGTTTCAAATCCTGAAAGATGATGCTGTGAAAGTGCTGCACTCAATATGCCAGCAAATTTGGAAAACTCAGCAGTGGCCACAGGACTGGAAAAGGTCAGTTTTCATTCCAATCCAAAAGAAAGGCAATGCCAAAGAGTTCTCAAACTACTGCACAATTGCACTCATCTCACATGCTAGTAAAGTAATGCTCAAAATTCTCCAAGCCAGGCTTCAGCAATACGTGAACCGTGAACTCCCTGATGTTCAAGCTGGTTTGAGAAAAGGCAGAGGAACCAGAGATCAAATTGCCAACATCTGCTGGAACATGGTAAAAGCAAGAGTTCCAGAAAACATCTATTTCTGCTTTATTGACTAAGCCAAAGCCTTTGACTGTGAGGATCACAATAAACTGTGGAAAATTCTGAAAGAGATAGGCAGAGGTTAAAGCAGTGGTTTCAAACCTGGCAGCAGTTTGGAATCACTGAGGATGCTTCAAAATACTGATGCTCAGTTGCCATCCCCAGAGATACTGATTTCATTGGTTTCGGAAAGGATTTTAGAATTTGAATATTGGTAAATTTCCCCAGTAGTTTAGTCAGTAAAGAGACTGCCTACAATACAGGAGACCCAGGTTTGATCCCTGGGTTGGAAAGGTCCCCTGGTGAAGGAAATGGAAACCCACTCCAGTATTCTTGCCTGGAGAATTCTGTGGACAGAGGAGCCCAGTAGGCTGCAGCCCACGGAATCACAGAATCAGAATGACAGAGTCACTAAGAGCAAAGAATCAGATGTGACAGAGTCACTAAGAGCAAAGCTCATCAGATGACTCTGTGTACAATCTGAGTTGAGAGACACTGGTTGAAAAGAGCTGGCAAACATTAATGGATTTATTTATGTATGTATTTGGCCAGTCAGCACAGACCCTCAATTCTTTAGTGACAGTCCTTAATTCTATTTTAAGGAATTACATCTCCCCACTGGTGGGCAGTCCTGACTAGGCGGCCACGTGTGGTTGAACAGGTTGTGTACTGCACACAGGTACAGGCCAAGGCTGAACTGGAGGCTAAAATCGACCCCTGGTTCTGTTCACCAACCATCCCTAAGGGAACAGAGCTATGCCTATCTCAAACAAGGGTGTTTCCCCCAAACTGACACCAGGGTACCATCCAGGCTGACAACCACTCTGATTATCAATCAAGATACCCTGCTCTCCCCTAGCCAAGAACGAGGTAAACGATCAGGTATGGCACAAGGAATCTAACTCTCCTTGGAATTTGCTTCAAGGATGGAAAGATTGTGAGAGTTGATTTGCCCTGGTGACCTGACACGGTCCTATGAGCTCCTGTTACAAGAACCTCCCAAACTCCATCATCCCTGCTCTTTTCAACCATTTCCCTCCTACCTTCCTGTCGATTTAGTACTTAGAGAAAACAGATGCAGTTTCGGGCAGTAATATTGAAAAGGAGAAAAGTACCAGTTTAGGTAGCATGGCAAACTTATTGGTAGAGGAGATACAGGAAAGTACACAATTCATTTTTTATTTTATTTTTTTTGAAACCTAAGAAAAGAAAATATGTCACTGATTGCACTTTTCTCTCTTCTGTTTGCCGTGAAGTGATGGGACTGGATGCCGTGATCTCATTTATTTATTTATTTAATTTTAATTGGAGGCTAATTACTTTACAATATTGTGGTGGGTTTTGCCATACAGTCACATGAATCAGCCATGGGTGTACATGTGTTCCCCATCCTGAATCTCTCTCCTACCTCCCTCCCCATTCCATCTCTCAGGGTCATCCCAGTGCACCAGCCCTAAGCACCTTGCCTCATGCATTGAACCTGGACTGGCGATCTTTTTCACACATGATAATATACATGTGTCAATGCTATTCTCTCAGATCATCCCACCCTCGCCTTCTCCCACAGCGTCCAACAGTCTGTTCTTTACATCTGTGTCTCTTTTGCTCTCTCGCATATAGGGTCATCATTACCATCTTTCTAAATTCCATATATATGCATTAATGTATTGGTGTTATTCTTCCTGAATTACTTCGCTCCGTAGTAAAAAATAAACCTTTTATTTTGTGTTGGGGTATAGCCAATTAACAATGTTGTGATAGGTTCAGGTGAACAGCAAAGGGACTCAGTCATATATATACATGTATCCATTCTCCTCCAAACTCCCTTCCTCTTCCGGCTGCTATATAATATTGAGCAGAGTTCCCTGTGCTCTACAGTAGGTCTTTATTGGTTGTCCATCTTAAGTATAGCAGTGTGTACAGGCAACCGTGAGTCCATTCTCTAAGCCTGCGGGTCTCTTTCTATTTTGTAAGTAAATCCGTTTGTATCATTTCTTTTTAGATTCCACCTATAAGGGACACAATGCGGGAGACCCGGGTTCGATCCCTGGGTTGGGAAGATTCCCTGGAGAAGGAAATGGCAACCCACTCCAGTACTCTTGCCTGGAAAATCCCATGGACGGAGAAGCCTGGTAGATTACAGTCTGTGGGGTTGCAAAGAGTCGGACACGACTGAGCCACTTCACTTTCCTTTCCTTTCCTTTCACATGATCCAGTATAAGGGGTATCATGTGATGTTTTTCCTTCTCAAAGCCACAGAGTTCTGATGGAGGAAAGTTCCAGGCAGGTGGGACAGCAGGAGAAAAGGCCCTGAGGTTGAACACAACACATTTGAAAAACAGTCTCAATGACAGTAGTGAGAGTAGAGCAGGGTGAATGAGGACGGGGTTAGGAGGCCCCAGACAGCATTATGGTGTGGGAGAGGATGAGACCGTGGGCCCAGCCATGCTGAATTCACCACCTTCCACCATCGTTCACATTACTTAACCTCTCTGTTTCGCAGTGGGCTTTGCTTGTGTCTCAGCTGGTAAAGAATCCACCTGCAATTCAGGAGACCTGGGTTTGATCCCCGGGTTGGGAAGGTTCCCTGGAGAAGGGAAAGGCTACCCAGTCCAGTATTCTGGCCTGGAGAATTCCATGGACTGTATAGTTCATCGGGTGGCAAAGAGTCGGACATGAATGAGTGACTTTCACTTCACTTCATCTGCTAAAGGGGTCTAATAATAGAACTAACCCCCACAAGATTGTTGTGGCATGTTAATACATGTCAATTGCTTAGAGAAACGTCTGGACATAAGCGCTCCGTAAATGTCAGTTATCTTTGCAAATCGTGATGGAGATTTCATTTCTATTCTCAATGAAATGAAAGAGTCCTTGGAGGATTTTAAACAAGGGTGAGGCACTGACTGATTCAGGTTAAAAAGATCACTTTGGCTATTATATTAAAAACAACCTTGCGACTTCCTTGGCGGTCTGGTGGTCAGGACTCGATGCGTTCACAGCTGTGGTCCCGGGTTTCAATCCCTGGTCAAGGAACTAAAATCCCACAAGCTGAGCAATGCAGCCAAAAAAAGAAAAGAAGAATAAGAAGAGAACAGCCTGAATGGGGCATGTGCAGAAACAGAGATGCAGGCAGAATGGCAGCTTACAGTCAGGTGACAGCAGTCTTTATTGTTCCTGCTCTGCCGCAGTTAGTGGGACCAGCTTCCTGCCGCTTGCAAAGATCCTAACTATGAAGGAATGTGAGGCCAAAGGTCAGGGGAGATGAGGCAGGAGAGCTAAGCACTGGTCAGATTACATAAGATCTTAACTGTGATTCTAAGGAGGCTGATCTTTTTAGGAAGGCAATGGATACTCAGCAGAGGGCAGATGAATGATATGATCAGATCTGCATTTCCTGAAGATCCCACTGATGCTGTGTGGAAGATGAATAGGAGAGGTGAGATTTAGAGATCAGAGATCCAGAAGCGAGCATCATTAGCTAGGAGACTAGAGAGAGAATGTTCTGATCGTGACATGAAGGCTTTGGAAATAATAGCTATTTCTTGCTCCTCCCAGTGGTGGGATAGGACTTTTAACAGGAACTTTAGGTTCCAGGTTTGCAGTGGGCTGGGGCCACTAGAATCTGGAGAAATATCATCACCCATTGATTGCTTTTAAGGCAGTGCTGGAAGAATTCTATAAGGCAAAAACAGCAGGACTTAATCAAAGCGAGTGGAACTAACCTCGGATTCCAGCCTCCTGGCCAGAGGTTATGACAAAGCAGCAGGTGGGCCCAAATGACTCAGACATGTTTTCTTGGCCCTCTCGTAATTTACAAATGTTGTTATGGGAATTTCATAATTATGTTTGAATTTGCTATACCCCAAAATCTGGCTGACCAGGCAGGGGTCCACGTTTCCACTGGTGGGATGGATTGAAGGCGGGGCATGGTGGTACCTGGTCTCCAGTCTGCCCCAGCCTCCATCTGGCTCATCAGTGAATTTACCCTTCTGCCCAGCCCCTGTAAGCCTTTGGGTTTGTGATCCCTGCAAAGACCTGCTTTGCCTACATTCTGCGCTGAAGAGTACAACGGAAGCTGTGGTGAAGCTCAGAGCCTACCTGTAAATAGAAGTGCCTGCAGTGAGTTACCTGTTCACTCCACCAGATGAGCCCAGCCCCCATCGCCAGTCTATGCTTTATCCCCAACTATATTCTGGCAGTTGTCCCCAGAGCCCGCTTCCCCTGGCAGCCTCATTCCCTTTCTTCACTCTACGCACCACTTGTGCCTGGCTTCTAGGCCCTCAAAATAATTGGGTCTGAGCAAGCAGTCCCTCTATAAATATTAATCTGGATATGCTTGGAATATTCTGTCTCTTTCAGATGAATTGTTAACTAGATTTCTAATCGGGAGCTTCTTGACAAGCAAAGCAAGATCTCTCTGCTGGTTTGTTCCTTTATTGGGAGTGGGGGAAGGTGGGATTCGCTAGAAATGGCAAGGATTTATTTAGGAGAGATGGAGAAGGCTATGGCAACCCACTCCAGTATTCGTGCCTGGAAAATCCCACGGACAGAGGAGCCTGGTAGGCTGCAGTCCATGGGGTCACTAAGAGTCGGACATGACTGAGCGACTTCACTTTCACTTTTCACTTTCATGCATTGGAGAAGGAAATGGCGACCCACTCCAGTGTTCTTGCCTGGAGAATCCCAGGGACAGAGGAGCCTTGTGGGCTGCCGTCTATGGGGTTGCACAGAGTCGGACATGACTGAAGCGACTTAGCAGCAGCAGCATTTAGGAGAGAGGAGTTATGCATGGTCCAGTTCCCTGAAGCCATAAGCACCCCGAGATTCTTCTGAACAATCTCAAGAAGACCACCCTGGCCAGAAAACCAGTGCTGGTTAGAAGGTGAAGGTGAAGTGAAAGTGTCAGTCGCTCAGTTGTGTACGACTCTTTGTGACCCCACGGACTGCAGCCACCAGGCTCCTCTGTCCGTGGGATTCTCCAGGCAAGAAGGCTGGAGTGGGTTGCCATCTCCTTCTTCAGGGAGTCTTCCCGACCCAGGGATGGAACTTTGGTCTCCTGCCTTGCAGGCAGCTGTGTTTTAGCAGCTGTCAGATCGTGATGAGAATTTCAGCTCTGCCGCTGGATGAATGTGAGCAAGCTACTTCCCTCTCTGGCCCTTGGTTTGCTCATCTATAAAGTGGGGGTGATACGACGGGTGTACCATGGCTGTAATGGGGATTTAATTAGGCAGCATGTGGGTTAGAAAATGGATAGATAAGATAAAACTTAGATCTAAGTTTCTCAGAAGAAAAAGAAATATTAATGAAGGAAGAGAGGATTTTAGAGCGACTTCAGGGAGGTCACTTCTGGCCACTTGTACAAACTTCAGAGCTGCACAGTTTTCCGTTTTCCTGGATCCTAATTAGAGTGTGGAGGTGGTCCTGCCACACAATTGACACGTCTAGGTCACAAGTGTGTCTCAAGGCAGCAAATGCACCCATCCATTCATTCTGTGAACAGTAGCTGAGTCCCCACTATGTGCCTTGCTTGGTGACAGTCCCGAGGACACGGTGGGAAAGGGATGCAGAGATGGGGTCTGACAACAGGAGGGTGTTTGGGGCTGGGAGACAGGGGTTCTGGTGGTTCGCAGCACAGATCTTGGACTAGAGACACTACTGGGTCCGCCGTGGGTGGCTGTGTGATCGTGAGCTCACAGAGGACCCCAGCTCACCAAAGCTCACCTTCTTTGATCTGTCGTGTGGAAACTGTATCTCCCACCAGAGTTGGGGATTATAGTTTCTGCTTCTCTTGCTTGTCAGAGGTTTGTTTTTTTTTTTTTTTTTAAGGTTCAAATTCAATGAGCCAATGAGCATGAACCCACTCTGCATGCTGCAAAATGCAAATGAATGTATAGTGTTCCTCTTCGGAAAGGAAATTCACCACATTCCAGCTTTCTCAGGATTTGGACCAGGCTCACATCACTGTCATGGGCAGCCTGCCTTGGACTGACCAGCTAGCCAGTGACCCATCCACTCTGTCCCAGCTGCTGATCAGTTTCATTTCCTAACAGGATGGGGAGGCAAGGGAGGTGGTTTGGACCAATAGGCTCCCTTAATAAGTGATCATGTCGGAGTGCTTTTCCAAAAGGCAGAGGACTAGAGTTCAGGCATCTTCCAGGAACCCTCCCCATCTACACAGAGTGGAATTACACTCCTTAGTGAAATTCCAGGCCTTGCTACAGCACTGCCTTCCTGCACAAAATGGCATTGACTTGTTAACCCTTCAGGAGAAAATTCTAGACTAGCACCCCCGTGGCAGTACAGCACAGTATTTAGTTGCATAGGCTCTGATACCAGGCTGCTGTGCTCAATACCTGCTCTGCCATATCTTTGGCCGTGTGACCTTTGGCATGTTACTTACCCTTTCTGGACTTCAGTTTCTTTGCATCATGGAAATACTAATGAAACCTAACAGGTGTCCTGCAAAGTCAGGAGAGGTAACACAGTTACCATGGCATCTGACACATAGCAATTACTCAATTAATCCTATTATTACTTAAAAGTCTACATTCCTGTTGTTTCATAGTGCCAACAACTCAGACTGGGCCTTCAATAAGTGTAATATTAAGGTATAAAGAACTAATATAAAGTGACTGATGGTAGAGAGGCCTCAATAACTGGTTTTTCCTATTATCATTAATATCATTTGTCATTACTCTTACTAGGAATGAAGACAAACCTGGTGCCAAATTTGGGTGGGGAGCCTCTGTTTTTCTTTTTTTTTTTTTTAATTGGAGGCTAATTACTTTACAATATTGTATTGGTTTTGCCATACATCAACATGAATCCGCCACGGGTGTACACATATTCCCAATCCTGAAGCCCCCTCCCACCTCCCTCCCGGTACCATCCCTCTGGGTCATCCCAGTGCACCAGCCCTTCATCCATAGGGTGGTGAGTACTGGTTAGACTGCATCAGACAGCTCAGGGAAGGAAGGCTTCAGAGAAAACTGGCCTGGCCCAGGGGGCTGTCATCATTTCCATTTGTTTATCATCCTAGGAGCAGTTTTCATCTGAGTTTATAATAGCTTCCACTGAGGATTGCTATCCCTTCTTTGGCCAGGTCTCAGATGGACAATGCAAAGGCATCTCTCATAAGCAGACAGAGATCATACTCAAAGTGTATTCTGCCTCCAGGGGTGTGATTAGGGACCATCCTTAAGGTAACTGGCGATAACCCTGGCAGGAACAGCCCCTGAGGCTAAGAGCTGCTCCTCCTGCCTGTTGAGGTTAAACTTGCTTCTTCCTCTAACTGCTAAGAGCAACCTGGGCCAGCTGTGTCCAAACAGCCTCCAAGGTGAGTTTTCAAGGTAAACGAAGCCACAAGGTTCTCTCTATATGAAGAGTTGACCTGAGAATAAGATACTAGTCACTCCCTCTCATCTCACCAGTCTTTGCGCGCCAAGAAGGCAGGGCCCATGTCTGTCTATTTGTCCTCTGCATCCACGATGCTCAGCACATAGCAGAATAGGTGTTGAGAAGTCCTGGATGGAAGGGTGGATGCATAGGTGGAAGGGATGAGGGGGTACATAGGTGAGTGAGTGAATGGATGAATGAGTGGAGGGATAGATGCGGGTACGTGGATGGATGGGTGGATGAATGAACAAATAGGTGGAATAGGTGGATGGGTAGATGGATGGGTGGATGGATAGATGGGTGAGTGGGTAGATGGGTGGATGGATATATGCAGGGTAGATGGGTGATGGGTGAGTGGATGAATGAGTGGGAGCATATATGGGTGGGTAGATGGAAGAATGGGTGGAAGAATGAATGAATGGGTAGCTGGGTACATGGATGGGTGGGTAGGTGGGTGGGTGGATGGGTGGGTGGTTGGATGGGTGGGTGGATGAATGGATATATGGGGGTAGATGGGTGGATGGATGAGTGGAAGCGTAGACTGGTGGATAAACAGACAGGTAAATGAACCAATGTGATTCTATACATCTCTTAGTTGCAGCACACCCAGAGCTGTGCTCCGCAATGTCCACAGCCTAGCTCCCAACTCTTTTCCCCAAAGCAGAGGCTTCATAGTCCAGTCATTGCTTGGTATTTCCATAAGATGAGCTCAGCCTCACCTGTCCTCACTGCGTTGGCTGACTCCACTCCAGGCTCCTCAGGGCTAATCAGATCTTAGAGATCCAATATATACTCTCTGGCAGCCCACACCCTTATATTCCAAACACAGGTGTATTAATCAGGGTAATTTCAGTCTTAAGTTGGATCTTCATGCTCTGAATACAGAGGGTGAACCAGGAATCTAGACCTTGGTATCCATTTGCTTGCTTGCTTTGTTGCTCAGTCATGTCCAGGTCTTACAGGAGCCTGCCAAACCCCTCTGTTCATGGGATTCTCCAGGCAGAATTACTGGAGTGGCTAGCCGTTCCCTTCACTAGGGAATCTTCCCAACCCAGGGCTGTAACACAGGTCTCCTGCATTGCAGACAGATTCATTACCTTCTGAGCCACCAGGGAAGCCCTCAGTATCCACTGTAAATGGCAAATGATGGCCAAGACCCTTAGTTGACATTCCTCGCCCACCTGGATATCTAGCGCTCCATCTCGCACACCATCTACCCAACTGATGAAGCCAGAAACCCAAGAATAATACTTGACTCATCTCTTTCCTTCTCAGCATATGTCAAATCTATCAGCAGGTTCTACTGGATTTTTGGATCTACCTCCAAAACATGTCTTCATTTCTGTTAACTTTATTATTTATACGGATATAACTTATACCCAAAATATAAGTATGAAACTCCATTTCATTTTTACATATGAATGAAAAATAGTGTATACAATTTACACACAAAATTGTATATAAGTATTACACTCCTCTCATTCTTACATATAAATGCACCTGTGCTACCATTTGCAAAATACACATTTCCTGCATCTGAGATGTTTCCCCCATGTCCTTTCCAATGAATATTCTTCTAAGGTGACCACTGTGCTGACCTCTATCCCCTCTTCTTGACTCACATGTTAACAAATGCATACAGCCTGCACTCTTTTGCAACCGACATTCTTTTGTGCACGATGATCTGTGTGAGTTGCATGCATGTTGTTGGGTGACTCAGTAGTTTGTTTACTTCTTTTCCTGTTGATGGACATTTGGTTCTCCAGTTTGGGGTTTCCATGAATAAAGCTGTTATACGTTGGTGTTTTGTGTTTTTTTTTTTTTTTCATTTTTCTGTAAATGTGAACATGAGCACTCATTCTTGTTGAACATATTCTCAGGAGTCAATTCCTGGGTCTGAAGATAGATGTATCTTGAGCTCCAGAAGATACCTTCAAGTAATATTTTAAATATTTACATCAGTTCGTACTCCCACCAGCAGTATGTGAGGGTCCCAGGTGTTCTACTTTTTTTTTGCCATCACTTGTTATGTTACTCTCTTTAACTTTAGCCATTCTGGTGCATATGGAGACCACCACCTTTCGTCACCTCCATTACTATCACCCTAATCCAAGGCACCACGCTCTGACAGCTGCAGTAGACTTCTAACTGGTCCCTTTGTCTTCTGCTCATCAAACCTCCTTCAATCCATTTTCTACTTAGCACCCAGAGTCCTTCACTTCCCTACTCAAACCTTTCAATGGCTCCTGGTTGCCCTTAGAAAAAATCTATGCTCTCACGGTAACTTTCAAGCTTCCACATCTCCTCTCTCACCATTGAGACTGTATCCCAAATGTTTCCTCAGGGACCTTTCTTGATGAACGTACATAATGTCCCCAGGGAATCACCACCTATCAAATCCATTGCTCTTTCTTCTACACATCTCTTATCACTGCCTCCATCATCAAAGGATTGGCTCAACTCTGAACTATTTCTTCTCACTCACCTTTAATCCCTATCAGAGCAGGAGTTGGTGTTCCCTACTGTACCCCAGCACCCAGCCTAGTGCTGGGCACACTGGAAGCCCACCAGAAATGTTTTCTGGGTGCATTTGCCTCTATCTGGGGGTGAGGTGTTAGGAGGCCCCCAGTTCATGCTCTTGTAGCTGTTTCTGTTGTCATCAAGCCACTATATTTCTCAAGTCAATCTAAAATTGTGGTAAATGATATAAAAGCATCAGGACCAGATGTTCAATTCCAGGCAGGTGGCTCTGATTGGAATTCAGCTCAGCAAGAAGTTTCTGACTCAGACGGACCAGACCCACAACTCGGCAGCCCAACCACCCTCACTCAAGGCTTTTGACTTGTGCCTCCTTGAAACATTCACTGACTCCCCAGTCTAAATATCTCCCCATCTCTGAACATGCCAGCCCTCTCCCTCCTCAGCACCCTCCCCCACAGCTTCTGTAAAATCCGCCTTCCGGGGGAACTCTTGGAGATTTACTCTCCCCTTCCAGAGTCACCTGTGAGGGCAAGAAAGGTATTGTTATTATTCGCTCCATTTTTCACTTGAACAACCTGAGGCATGATCTAATGGAATCTCTCTCTGCTCCCTGCTCCCTCCTTCCCAGGATAACCTGGAGGCCTGGCCACCTCGCTGCAGAATTGAGATGGGCTGTGGAGTATCCATCTACCTCTCCAACACCGCGTTTAAGAGAGCAGAAACAGAGAAGAGCTGCTTTTAGTGGTTTGGGGGAAAAATGAGGTCTTTTCCTAAGCAATTTCTAGTTGTGTGGAGGACTGACATACCATAAAACAGGTAAGATAATCACAGCTATCAGGATTAAAACCCCTGCCAGGAGAGCACAGATCCCCTGGGGTGCCGGGGGGGTGGCTAAGAGCTGCAGGCAGCCTCTGTACTGGGCGGTACTCCCCCGCCGCCTCTCTCTACCTCTCTCTCTGTCTTCTCTGTCTCTCTCGGACTCACTTTCTCTTTCTGACTCTTCTTCCATCCCAATTCCTCCCTCCTCACTAGCCCCAGCAACCACCACAAGCCTGCGTGGACCTAAAGTCCAAAAACCAGAAATCGTGTCTCCATCCCCCTTTGCCTTAAGTGCATAGGTACCTCTGAAAGGAGAATTTTCAGAGACAGCTCGCAAATGTTTCTCTCCTACACAGATACACAGATAAACATACATGCACACATCAGCTGGTGCACACCCACTCGCATGCACACAAACATACCCACACATGTACCACACCTTGTCATATGCCCCCTCTGCACATATGGAGTGCCTCAGTCTCTTTCACTTATCATTTCCTTTCTAACCTCCAGTCTCCTGTCTCCTTCCAGTACCTTAGATGTACACAGACCCCTGAAACAACCTGCCTTGGAATCCTCATTCTGGATGCCTTGGTTTCACTCTGTCTCTAGATGTAGACGTTCATGTATTTAGACACGCCCCTCTCTTATCTTCCTCCTGCTCGCGGGTGCTTACTCAAGCGTCTGTGCAACGGCAGTCTTCACATTCCTGCCCCACTTTGCTCCTGAGTGGAGCATCAGTGAATTCTTTCCTCAGTATAGCTCTTCCCTTGACGGACCATGCATGGTGGTGACTTTCATCAGCTTCTTTGCATGGTGTCACCATGATTGATGGCAGTAACAGATGGTCCTGGTGTCTCTCCTTAGCGAGAAAGGATGCACAGCAGCATGGCAACAGCCACCTGCAGTAGCAAAAGAACCCCTGCAACTGAGATCAGCGGAGTGGGACCTTAGTTTAGCCCCCAGCCTCCTCTCGCTGTGCGTCCATAGGCCAGCTGTTCTCCTTTTAGGACTCCAGTCTCTTCCACAACTTGAGGGTAGCACAGAAGTTATTTTTTATATTCACCAGTGGCCTATTGTTTATCTTTTTTAAAAAACTTGTTTGGTATTGACTAAGAAAAGCTTAAATAATCAATGATCTTCTTACAGAAAATCAATTAATCCTCTTTGAGTTCAAACAGCAAGAAACCAAGGACAAAGGGCCTAAACTGTGCATGCTTTGTCCTTGAATTATCATCTATCTATACATCCATCCAACCACCCATTCATCTACCCATCCATCCATCTATCCAACCATCCAGTCAGCCACCCACCCATCTATCCATCTACCCATCCATCCTTTCATCATCCATCCACCTCTTTCCATTTCCACATCCATCATCCTGGTAAAAGCTAATATCGTCTCTATCTTGCACTACTACACTGTCCTTCCAGCTGGTCACCTGCTTCCATTGTTTGTCACCCTTCTTGCAATCTAGTTTCCAATTATTGCCAGAGTGATCTTTAAAAGATATATAAACTGATTCACTCACTTGCTGTCTAAAACTCTCTAAGGACTACCCCTTGTTCTTAGCATATAATTCAAACTCCTCATTTAATTCAAGGTTCGGAAGGATCTATCTTCTCCCCACTTATTTGATGTCCTTTAGACCCCTATCCCTCGGTCTCACTATGCTTTAACTACTTGAGAATTCTTTCAGTTCTTTTCTCACCAAGATCCCACTCACATAAGGTGTTTCTATTGCCACTTAGATTTCTGTCTCCCGGGAGCTGTCCCATAGTCTTTCTGCACATCTATAAATGCCAATACCTGACGAAATCAGAGTTAACCTTAGTTCTGGGATGCCCTGCTGGGCCATGTCATAGCTGGGTGCCATTCTCAGCTGTGATCACACACAAATTCTCTCTGTTTTCTCCTTTCATTAGCCCAGGTTAATGAACTTCCATCTGACATAATATATTCATATTATGACACTCTTTGATTCAAATTCAAGTTACACTAAACACTTTTGGACCCAGAGCTCAACAGACAAGATATGACGTCCAGTACCTCTTCTTAATATAAATAATGGTGTGATTCTATAACTAGTCTCCAAGGATGACAAGGTCTTCTATATGAAGGGCAACTGGCTTTTCTTCTAAGTGAAGTACATTTGGCCTTGACCTGGCCAAAGCCAGGGGCTTGGACTATGAGTCCTTGCTGATTTTAGAATTCCATCACTAATTCTCAGCTGCATGTTCAGCTTTTTGTATCAATACCTCGGATGTAACTTCTCAGCTCCACCTAAGCTTATTAGACCGTTGTTCCTGCAAAGTAACTGGGTGATTTTCAGTCCATTCACGTGGAGATTTAGTACAGCATGCAAGCGGCTGAGCGGCTGTCAACTTCTGAATCGTGAGCAGCCATCTGGCCCCAGCCTCCCCTGCCCCTGCTTCACCCAAGGGCTTCCCCTGTCCTGGTTTGATGGCTGAGATGTCTCCGAGGGCTGCTGGACTCTGTGCTTTTCTGACTCCTGAGAATAAGGTACACAGGAAGATCAGAGGTGGCTGAAGAGGTGCAAAGGGGAAAGATTTTTCTCCTGATCCTCTCCATCATGTGAAAAAAAAAAAAAAAAGCCTGGGAGTTAGGAAACCTGGGTCCTACCTGAAGCTCTGCCCCTCCCTTCCTGGATGATGGCTCAAACTGTAAAGAATCTGCCTGCAATGCGGGAGATCTAGTTTCTATCCCTGGGTCGGGAAGATCCCCTGGAGAAGGGAATGGCTACCCACTCCAAAATTCTTGCCTAGAGAATCCCATGGACAGAAGAGCCCGGTGGGCTGTAGTCCATGGGGTCGCAGATTGTTGGACATGACTGAGAGACTAACACCTCACTTCCTGGGTGAAAGCCAGCTCACCTTCTGTCTCTGGGCCTCAGCTGGGCCCCAGTCTCCTCACTTGTGAGAAGATGATTTGAACGAGTAGTTCTGAGTCTATTGTACTTAAGCGTGGATCAAGTTCTTGAGCCTGTGACCTGCCAGCAGCCCAATCCAAGGCTATGGCAAGTCTGACAGGCTAACCAAATAGTGTGTGTGTGTGTGTGTGTGTGTGTGTGTGTGATTTTTTTTTTTTTTTTGCTAACTCAAAGAGGGACAGAATCGGCTTCTAAAAAATTGTCTGCAGGATGTTGGGTTATTAAAAATATACATAAAGTGACTTCCCTGGGGCTCCAGTGGTTCAGACTTCACCTTCATCTTACACCTTTCCAGTGTAAGGGGTGCAGGTACTGTCCTTGGTCACGAAACTAAAATCCCACATGCCTCAGGGCCAAAATAATCTAAAAACATAAAACAGAAGTGACATTGTAGCAAATTTAATAAAGCCTTTAAAAATGGTCCACATTAAAAAATATATATACATATTATTCCTCCTCAACGCACATAACTAGTGTATTCTCTCTGTCTCTCCTTTCTGTCCTTCTTCCTTCTTTCATTTCCTCTCAACAGATATTTATTGAGCAGTAATTACATTCCAGGATGTTTTTTATAGGCACTAGTAACATAATAGTGAGCCAGATGCATCAATGGGTGCTCATGATAATGGGTGGAACATGGCAAGTGGAGGGGCTAGGAGGTGCCCCAGGTTTACTGGTTATTAGCAGTACATAGATCTAAGTAAATTCAGATGCCTCAGCATGCCCTTATGATTGGAAGCCTGGGGGACAATGAGAGTCATTTTCCTTTGTCAAGCTCAAGCAATATGAGAGGCTCAATCATTTGTAGATCTTTGCACCAGGATGATGTTATAACCTGGTTGTCTGAAGAATGGGCTCTGGAGGCAAACTGCCCAGGTTCAAATCCAGGCTCTGATGTCCACTAGCTGTGTGACATCAGGGAGGTTGTTTAACCTTTGCACGTCTAGAAAACAATAATAATAATAGAAAACCCCCTCCTATGATTATGACTATTTAATGTGTCAATCGTTAAAAGTGCCAAGAGCTGGACCTAGTCAACTGCATATGCTGTCAGTGCTGGTAAACTGAATTCCTCTAACGTTTATGTCTAAAACCAAGCACACTATCGTTTTATATATAATAATCTCTTTCATCTATCTTCCCTGTTTCCACTAATGATACCACCTTGGTCCCAAACTCCCAAGTTCATTTGGAATCCACACTGGGTATGTTCCAGCCCTGTCCTGCTGGGTCTTTGATGAGACACAGTGATGGAACCCAACTCTCTGGTGAGACTCTCAAGATCCCCAAGGCTCACCTCTGTAATGAATCAACTTCTTTCCACCACTTGGAGGCTGAAGATATTCAATGACTCCTAATCAACAATTCTCCAGCTTAGCATTTTACATCTGTTTGGTTCTAGCTACCTGTGAAGCCTCCTGGAACACCTCTTAGAGAGATTCCTGATAGTCTTATCTTCCTGAACTAAGTCATTCCTTCCTTTGTCATTCCCAGGCCTTTGCTTGCATTATCATTCTTTTCAAGCAGGTGTCCTCTTCTTTCTCTATCCAACTAAGTGCATCCTTTCCTTCAAGGGCCAACACGCTGTCCCTTCCACTTTGTAGCCTGTCCTGAGTGTGAAGTCACCCCCAGCAGTGGTTTGCTCCCTCTTTCAACCTCCAGGTGGAAATATTTGAGCCATGTTCAGTAAAGATCACATTCTGGTTTTGACTCTGGTTATCAAGGAGATAATAGATCACAGGCATTACTGGCAGAGATTCTGGGGTCAGAACATCCTGGCTTCGTCCTCTCGTTTCCCCCACTTACTAGGTAGGGCTGAAACTCGGAGAAGACGATGGCACCCCACTCCAGTACTCTTGCCTGGAGAATCCCAGGGATGGGGGAGCCTGGTGGGCTGCCATCTGTGGGGTCGCACAGAGTCGGACACGACTGAAGCGACTTAGCAGCAGCAGCAGCAGGATTGAAACCGGGCTTCCTTGGTGGCTCAGCAGGAAAGAATCGAACCTCAGGAGACACAGGTTACCTGTGTCAGGAAGATCCCCTGGAGTAAGGCATGGCAACCCACTGCAGTATTCTTGCCTGGAGAATTCCATGGACAGAAGAGCCATAGGGTCGTGTCACACAGAGTAGGACATTACTGAAACGACTTAGCATGCATACAGGCACAGAGTTGAAACCATAGATAAATTTTAGCTTCAAGCCTCAGTTTTTCTGCCTTTGGAATAGTAAGACTAGTGCCTGACCCTCCAGACCTCCTATCTAGTTCTCTGTACTTCCTGGTCCTTGCACTTCATCCCCCTCTCTGCAGCTACCGTAATTCTTTGAAAACTTAATGTGACCCCTCTGATTTGAAATCCTCCAAAAAAATTTTTTTTTATTGTCATAAGAATTAAATCCCAAGCCTTTCCCTGGGCCCATAAGACTTCTCTGGCCTCATTTCCCACCCCTCCCTCCCTCTGCTTCAGCCTCCTTACTGTGTTCCTTGGACCATGCAAACACACCCAGGGTCTTATACTTGCTGTGTCCCCAATTTAGAAGCTTCTTCCCCCAGTTAACCTTATCACTCAGTTCTCTTTCATTAACTCTTTGGGGAGACTTTCTCCGAGCTACTCACTGTAAAATGTCACTTTCCCCTTACTCTGCATTTTATCAAGTTACTACCTCCAGAACTTACTACATGCTTTGTTGTCTATTTCTTATTTGTCTGTCCTCAACACCACCACGGAGCATCTAAACCCCATGAAGGTAGGGGACCGTGGTTCACTAATTTATTCCAGGTCCTGGAAACAAACAAAAAGGTCTTGGCCTACACTTGGCACTCAAGTAACAATTAGTCAATAAATGAGTGAGGCTCAGCCCCCTGCCAGGATCCAGGTGGGCTCTCAACCTGCACCCACCATTATTGTTGCTAACTCTGTCTTCCTGCTGCTTTGCAAGATCTTCAAGGGCAGTGACTGTGTCTCATTCATCTCTCTATTCCCCCAGAACCTAGCACAGAGCAGGAGCCAACCCATGCATGTTAATGTCAAAGACCTCTGCAGACATCAGCAGGCAAAACGCACACACACAAAAAAAGAGTGAAAGTCAGGGTGAACAGGACCAGGGAACATTGCACCACTCTCATATCTGGCAGCAAAGACAGATGGATGGAATGGAGCAGGAAGAGCTTCAAGGATGACGCTGGGTCCGGGCTGTCTCCTGTGGGGTCTCACACCTTCCAGGAGGAGCCCACGCAGGAGAAGCCTCAGTCCTTACCCCGCCTACCTCCTTGCCTTCCTTTCCTTCCTTCCTCCAGGAGTTGTTTCCTGACACTCAGCACCTGGTTCTGCTGTCCCAGACCCTGCTGGAACAGAAACACAGACTCCTTCCTACATACACCTGAGTCACTCTCCAGGAAAGAACCATGACAACATCCCATCTCAGAGTGTCAGGAACCCGACACCTGGAGAGTCTGGGGTATTTTCCCCTAATTCTGTGTCAAGCTGTGAATGTTATTAAAGTGCCCTATTTATCAGAGTGGAAAAAAAGAATCCCAGCTTAAACCACACACATACAGGATTTCAAAATACAGGCTGTGAAAGTAATTTCCACGGGAGCCTGATGAACTAGTAAAGGGAGGTGATTTATGATTCTCCCGGGGGAAAAACAGAAGGCAGGCAGACACTCAGAGGTGATTCTTTGCTCTCCTCCAGTCCAGCCCAGACCACCCCCTTCCCTGTTCCCTGTAGTTTTTGGAGCAATGAAGTTCCCGGCAGAGAGCTCACCTGGTGATGCTGCCGATTGAGGGGGGTGATGATCCTGCCAGCTTCAAACATCTGGAGCGTCCCCAGGTGTGTTTACTAAAGAGAGAAGGAGCACCAGGTAATCAGTAAGTAAGTATAAGGCTGCTGATTTACAAAGAAAGAAAGACAGATACTGTGCATCCCTGCCCCAAACTTGTCATCCATGCAATGGAACTAAGCAGAACTCAGCATAATGAAAATAGTCCCTCTCTATGACTATGTTCTTGGAGAAGGCAATGGCACCCCACTCCAGTCCTCTTGTCTGGAAAATCCCATGGACGGAGGAGCCTGCTGGGCTGCAGTCCATGGGATCGCGAAGAGTCCGACACGACTGAGCGACTTCACTCTCACTTTTCACTTTCATGCATTGGAGAAGGCAATGGCAACCCACTCCAGTGTTCTTGCCTGGAGAATCCCAGGGATGGGGGAGCCTGGTGGGCTGCCATCTGTGGGGTCGCACAGAGTCGGATGCGACTGAAGTGACTTAGCAGCATGACTATTTGCTGTGTACCATGCATTGGACTCTGCCCTATGTGTTTCTCTTGTGTTACTTTATTTAATCCTCACAACCAGCCTGAGGCAGACGTTATTATTAGTCTCCTTTTCTAGACAAGAAAACTGAGGCTCAGAGAGGTTAAGAACCTACTCAAGGTCACACAGCCTCCAGGTGGCAGGTGGATTTGAAGGCAGACAGATTTCTTTGATGGAGGGGAATGCCAGGATCCCACTACTGCTCTAAACATCACCCTGCATTTGAACAGTTGCTTTGCACTTTCTTATAATACTCAGAATAACGATGTGCCATGTGTTCGGTCATGTCCGACTCTTTGCGTCCCCATGGACGGCAGCCCGCCTCTTCTCTGTCCATAGAATTTTCCAGGCAAGAATACTGGAGTGGGTCGCCATTTCCTCCTCCAGGAGATCTTCCTGACCTAGGCATCTTCCTGAATCTGTGTCTCCTGTGTCTCCTGCATTGCAGGAGGATTCTTTACCCACTGAGCCATTGGGGAAGCCCCAATGATAATAATTAATATTCACTGGTGCCCAGCAGGTGCTGGCTGGAGCACTTCTCTTGTGCCACCTCACTGATTCCTCACAACCCCATCTTTCAGATACAAAGACTGAGGATCAGGAATGTGGAAGGATGAGCCTAGCATCTCATGGCTGAAAGAGGAAGAGCCAGAGGCAAACCCAGGCAGTCTGGCCCCAGAGCGCATGCTCCTGTTACAGTCTGTGCTCTCACAAGCACTTCAGACACAAGAAGAGATTCTAATTCAAAAGGCAAAGCTTGTCCCTTAACAGACACAGTTTCAGAATAGCTCCAAGAGTGATGTATGTGTTGGAGGTACGTGCAATGCGTTAGGTGGCACACGGAGGAATCATCTTAATTTCCCCATGATTGTATTATTTTTACTGTGCAATTCAGGGGAAAGGTGCAGGCTCAGGCACACACTGGTCATGTGAACCTGTGCAAGTCATTTATTTTCTCCAAGCTGCAGCCTCTTCAGTTTCATGCATGAAATGGGAACATTAAGACCTACCATGTATAGAAAAGAGTTTGAACAAGTGTCTGAGGGATAGGAGGACTTCTGTGTGTTGGGGGGAAGAAGGCAAGATCCAGGGAAGGAGGAGGCAATAAGGGAGACGGGGGAAGGAAAGGACAGAGAGGAGAAGGGAGGGGGTTAGGGAGAGGAAGAGGGGAGGAGGGAGGAAAGGAAGGAAGAAAAGAAAGAAACGAAAGCAGAGAAGGAAGAAAGGGAAGGAAGGAAGAAAAGAAGACAGGGAGAGAGGGAACAAGGAAGGAAGCAAGGGAGAGGAAAGGCAAGATGGACTACAAACTGATGTGCACTCCTGTGCATTTAAAAAATATCTTTAAGTCCTAATAACCCTTTTCATGGTACTTGCTCTGAACCAGGCACCATTTGAAGGTGTTCACGTGTTCTCATCCTTACCCTATGATGTAACCAACTTTCTCTCCATCTTGCAGATGGAGACACTGAGGCCCAGAGTGTTAGATATCTGCTGACGGTGGCTTTGCTAATACCTGGCACAGCTGAGACTTGAGCTCAAGCAGCCTGGCTGGAGTCCACGCTGTTGACATATGGCTGTTCCATCCAGGGGTGAGAGGCACAGTTGTGGTCAGCCTTTGCCAACAGAAAAGCTGACTCTGTTCCCTTCCAGTGGCTGAGCGGGCCCATGGCCCCCACACTGGGCACTTGGCAGGGACCTTCAATTAATTCTGCCATGTTAAGATCTTCATCACCTGTGAGCCTCGAATTGAGAAGAGAAGAGGATGAGACAAGTAAGTCCCGACTATCTCCTGTGTGCTGTGCTCAGCTCTGGCCATACCCTCTTCCATGCAGATTGCCCGCAAGTGCAGTCCGAGTACCACTGAAGTAGCGTATGGAGGGATCGATCAGTCTTTAAAGTTATCTACTATTTTAACGTGTGTTAGGAAAGACATTGTTGGTGAGATTTGCAGGATGTGCTTCATAAGGTCATGGATAAATGATATTCAAGTTAAGAATAGAATAAGGTCAATTTAAAGTGAGAAAATTAAGGAACCCTTCACCCTAGAGGTGCAAGTACATGAAGGCAAAATAAGAATGATGGAAATTGCTTTGTTTCATCAAATTCTCTCTATAACACTGCTTTGTTGTTTTCGTATTTAGTCATGAAGTCATGTTTGACTCTATTGCAACCCCATAGACTGTGGCCTGCCAGGCTCCTCTGTCCATGGAATTTCCAGACAAGAAAACTGAAGTGGGTTGCCATTTCCTTCTCCAGGGGATCTTCCCACCCAGGGATTGAACTGGTATCACTTGCACTGGCATACAGATTTTTTTTTTTTTTTACTGCTGAGCCACCAGGAAAGCCATGAGCCTGTGGTATGAGTTGGTTATTCCCATTTTATAGATGGGGTTTAAATCAACCAAATAGCTTGTCTAAGGTCTCAATACTTGAAATCAGCAAAGTGGAGCTTGGAATGCATGTGCCAGACCCTTTGGGCTTTCTCTCCATGCCTTCCCAATGGTTTATTCCTTCTGCTACACTTGCCCTTGAGATCCAGACCAGACAGCCTCTCTCCCACCTCCATCCCTGAATTCCCTTTCTGTCAAAGAACCCACTGAAATTTGGAGGAGTCACTACAGCCAAGAGAAATGTGTTTATTTAAACTGTCAAGATAAATTAACTTTTAGAGTCCCATTGGAGGAGTCCTGCAAGCCTGGGCTGTGGGTTGGGAGCCGTGAATATGCAAGTACACGCAGCCATTGAATTAGGAGGCTGCAAACATATTTGGAGGCAGCTGCTCATTTAATAATCTGGGACAACCACAGGAATAGACAACTGGTCGCTCTGGCCCATTTACGTGGGTAAAGTGATAATTTTATAACACAAATGCAGCAATTAGGTTTCCCCAGACAAAGCCAGGGGAACACCAGTTGGGAGCAATCTTGGGTGTCGTCAACTGAAGCTGGCTGCATCCTCACCCCAGCTGTCAGACAGAGCAACCTGTTTCTGTAGATGCAGACTGGTGAAGGGATAGGGAGCAGGGTGCAGGAGCCAGACAGAGTCAGGTTTTGACTCTGCTACCTGTGAACCATGTGGCCCCTATGCTTGCTAAGTTGCTTTAGTCGTGTCTGACTCTTTGTGACCCTAAGAACTGTAGCTCACCAGGCCCCACTGTCCATGGGATCGTCCAGGCAAGAGTACTACAGTGGGTTGCCATGTCCTCTTCCAGGGGATCTTCCTGACCCAGGGATCGAATCCATATCTCTTATGTCTCCTGAAATGGCAGGCAGATTATTTATCACTAGCACCACCTGGGAAGCCCTAGCTGATTGCCTAATCTCTCTGGATCCCAGTTCATTCATCTCTGAATGGAGATACATTGGTACTTTCCTTTAACATGTCATTGTAAGGATTAAAAATGATCATGTATATAAAGTCATAGAAACACTGTCTAGAACAATGAGTCTCAAACCTCTCTGAATACCAGAATCACTGAGAACTTTCCAAAAATTTATTGATGTCTGGAACCCACTCTAGAGATCCTAATTTGAGTATGACTCTTCTATTCTTTTAAAATATTCCACCAGGGGAGGGATAAATTAGGAATTTGGGATTGACATCCACATACTGCTATATATAAAATGGATAATAAATACCTACTATATAGCAAAGGGAACTCTACTCAATATTCTGTAATAACCTATATGGGAAAAGAATCTGAAAAAGAATGAATATATGTTTATGTTAACTGAATCCCTATGCTGTACACCTGAAACTCACACTATAAATCAATTATACTCCAATAAAAGTTTTAAAATAAAATATCCCAGGTAATTCCAGTGCCATGCCAAGACTTAAAAACCACTTTCCAAGTACAAAAGTGATGCTTAGTAGACAGAAGCTAGAGTTATTTCCTCATCATTATACTTGGACTCATGGGACAAATACAAAGCTCTTTCCTCACTTCTAAGGGGAATTGAAATTTATTGGCAATTCATCCCTTGTCCTCATCCCAGATCTGGTCAATGTCTGCTCTTCTTAGAAGGGGAGAAAAGTGGGATGTGGTTGGGTTAGGGAAGCATAGCTTTGAGGAGAATTGGGTGATTATGAGTCACTACCTCTCAGTACATTTTCTAAAAGTAGAGTTTTTAAATAGTCACTAAATATAGGCACTGGGACTTCTCAGGTAGGACTAGTGGTAAAGCATCTGCCTGCCAATGCAGGCAATGAGAGACACAGGGTCAATCCCTGGGTCAGGAAGATCCCCTGGAGGAGGGCATCACAACCCGTGCCTGAAGAATCCCATGGACGGAGGACCATGGCAGGCTACAGTCCATAGGGTCACAAAGAGCCTGACATGACTGAAGCAACTTAGCATGCACACACACAACCACGATGGGGTAGAGTATGGAGGTTACTTTAAAAACTAGAAATAGAGTTATCACTGTTGTGGTTGTTCAGTTAGTCAATCATGTCCTACTCTTTGTGACCCCATGAACTGGAGCACACCAGGCCCTCACCAAGTCCCGAAGGTTGCCCAAGTTCATGTCCATTGCATTGGTGATGCCGTCCAGCCATCTCATCCTCTGACACCCTCTTCTCCTTCTGCCCTCAATCTTTCCCAGCATCAGGGACTTTTCCAATGAGTCAGCTATTCTCATCAGGTGACCAAAATACTGGAGCTTCCGCTTCAGCATCAGTCCCTCCAATGTGTATCCCGGGGTTGATTTCCCTTAAGATTGACTGATTTGATCTCCTTGCTGTCCAAGGGACTTTCAGGAGTCTTCTCAGCACCACAGCTCAAAGGCATCAATTCTTTGATGCTCTGCCTTCTTTACAGTCCAGCTCCCACAACCATACATGACCACTGGGAAGACCATAGCCTTGACTATACACACCTTTTGTCTGCAGAGCCATGCCTCTGCTTTTCAACACACTGTCTAGCTTTGTCATAGCTTTCCTGTCAAGAAGAAACGGTCTTCTGATTTCATGGCTTATCATATGAGTTATCATATTTCATGAGTGATCGTGTGATCCAGTAATCCCACTCCTGGGCATATACCTGGAGAAAACTATGGTTTGAAAGGATACATTCACCCCAATGTTCATGGCAATGCTGTTTGTAATCGTTAAGACATGGAAGCAACTTAAATGTCCATTGAGAGAAAAATGGAAAAAGAAGATGTGGTACATATATAAAATGAAATACTATTCAGCCATAAAAAAGAATGAGGTGATGCCATTTGCACCAACATGAATGGGCCTAGAGATTGTCGTACTGAGTGAAGTCGCTCAGACAGAGAAAGACAATATCATGCCACTTACACGCAGAATCTAAAAAAATGATACAAACGAACTTATTTACAAAACAGAAACAGACTCACAGACATGGGAAACAAACTATGGCTGCCAAATGGGAAAGGTAGAATGGAGGGATATATTGGAACTGACATATACATACTATTATATTTAAAATAGATAAGCAACAAGGACATGCTGTATAGCATAGGGAACTCTGCTCAATGTTCTATAATAACTTAAATGGGAAAAGAATCTGAAACAGATTAGATATATGTATATGCACAGCTGAATCACTTTGCTATAACCTGAAACTAGTGCATCGTTGTAAATCAACTATGTATGTGCCGGCTCAGTCGCTTCAGTTGTGTCCAGCTCTTTGCCACCCTATGGACTATAGCCCACCAGGCCCCTCATTCCGTGGGATTCTCCAGGCAAGAATACTTCAGTGGGTTTCCATGCCCTCCTCCAGGGCATGTTCCTGACGCAGGGATCAAACCGTCTCCTGCGTCTCCTGCGTTGCAGGTGAATTCTTTACTACTGAGGAAAAGAGGAAGCCCAAATCAACTATAGTCAAATGTAAAATGAAACTTTTAAGTTCAAAAGAAAGTCATTACAGATAATACATAGAATTGTTACAGCTATCGTGAACAGTCAGTGGAGAAAACTGTTCAACAAGCCCATGGAACACATAGACAAAGTGGTCAAAGTATGTTATCTTTTTAAAATATACATTTATTTATTTAAATTGGAGGCTAATTACTTTACAATATTGTATTGGTTTTCCCATACGTTGATATGAATCTGCCACAGGTGTACACGTGTCCCCCATATTGAACCACCTCCCACCTCCCTCCCCATCTCATCCCTCTGGGTCATTCCAGTGCACCAGCCCTGAGCATCCTGTATCATGCATCAAACCTGGACTGGCGATTCATTTCATATATGATAATATACATGTTTCAATGCCATTCTCCCAAATCATCCCACCCTCGCCCTCTCCCACAGAGTCCAAAAGACTGTTCTATACATCTGTGTCTCTTTTGCTGTCTTGCATACAGGGTTATCGTTACCATCTTTCTAAATTCCATATATATGTGTTAGTATACTGAATTGGTGTTTTTTCTTTCTGGCTTACTTCACTCTGTATAATAGGTTCCAGTTTCATCCACCTCATTATAACTGATTCAAATGTATTCTTTTTAATGGCTGAGTAATATTCCATTGTGTATATGTACCACAGCTTTCTTATCCATTCATCTGCTGATGGACATCTAGGTTGTTTCCATGTCCTGGCTATTATAAACAGTGCTGCGATGAACATTGGGGTACACGTGTCTCTTTCAATTCTGGTTTCCTCAGTCTGTATGCCCAGCAGTGGGATTGCTGGGTCATAAGGCAGTTCTATTTCCAGTTTTTTAAGGAATCTCCACACTGTTCTCCATAGTGGCTGTACTACTTTGCATTCCCACCAACAGTGTAAGAGGGTCCCCTTTTCTCCACACCCTCTCCAGCATTTATTGCTTGCAGACTTTTGGATAGCAGCCATTCTGACTGGCGTGAGATGGTACCTCATTGTGGTTTTGATTTGCATTTCTCTGATAATGAGTGATGTTGAGCATCTTTTCATGTGTTTGTTAGCCATCCGTATGTCTTCTTTGGAGAAATGTCTGTTTAGTTCTTTGGCCCATTTTTTGATTGGGTCGTTTATTTTTCTGGAATTGAGCTGCAGGAGTTGCTTGTATATTTTTGAGATTCTTTTTTTAATATAAATTTATTTATTTTAATTGGAGATTAATTCTTTGTCAGTTGCTTCATTTGGTATTATTTTCTCCCATTCTGAAGGCTGTCTTTTCATCTTGAAAGTATGTTATCTTCTAAGAAGCTCATCCCCATGCTCCCCGCGCCCCCCACCCCCAACAATGCTGCTGAACCAGATTTCTTGCAAGGTCTTCAGCCAGTGCTGTCACTTGTTCTTCTGGGAGGGGCATGAAGCGTGACCCTAACCCCTGGGCATCTATGTAAGAAACAAACTGTAGCACCCTGTCCATGGCCTTTGTTCTGGCCCTCTGCGTTTCCTGCTGCACTTCCCTGATAAGACTCAAATCCACCCCAAATCTAACCTTACTGAGTCATTCACCTCATGCCCAACCCTACACTCTCCTGCCTCTGACATCTTCTTTCTCATCTGGGCTGTTCAGAGTCATGGTCACATGTGGGGAGAATACCCGAGAGCCATTCTCAGCTGCTTTTGCTGGCAGAACCCACTTCTTATCCTGGAAAGCCAGATCCACTCCCAGACTTCTTTGCTGTCAGTGATGGCCAAGTAGCCAAGTGCTGTCCAATGCCATAATAGGGAAAGCATCTTTTGGGAGACTTTGAGTTTCAGAAAGCAGTGAAGTTTACTGATCAGCACAGCTTTATTTCACAAAAAATCAGCCTTTCAAGTCTTTGAAACTATCATAAGGGTCTTAGGAAGTCTCCCGTCTGACCATAAAATAATAATGGACTCCAAGATGCCCGCTGGTGATCCCTTGATCTGCCAGCTAAGCACGGTGATAATGGATTATTGCCCATGGTTCATGACCTGACCATGTGACTACTCCTCGCCTTTGAAAACATTAAGACGGGAATTCTCTATCCTCTGATTTAAGACAGCAATCACGCACAACCAGAGCTGGCTCCCTGTTGGTGGAATCTGGGATTCTTAGCTGATGACTAGGGTGGCCTAGTGAAAGCTCTCTGGAACCCCTGGAGCACTGATAGGGAATATTATGAACATCCAGTTGGGTTATTGAGTTAGAAAGCACAGATGCTTAAATATGGGTTACTCCTAAGAATATCTCTTGAAATATTTCTCTTTGGAGAAAAATAAGACCTACAGATGATTAAGGTCACTGCTATGGATTGAATTGTGTGCCCCAAAAATTCATACGTTGAAGATTCTTATGATAGTTTCAGATGCTAGAGCACCTGCTCTCTCTTTCCTTCACTTTCTTTTTTTTTTTTTTAATATTCATTTATTTCTTTGGCTATGCCAGGTCTTGGCTGTGGTGCACAGGATCTTCAGTCTTTGATGTGACATGAGGGATCTTCTGCAGCAGGCCAACCCTAGTTGTGGAATGTGAGATCTAGTTCTGGGACCAGGGATCAAACCCGCCCCACCCCTGCATTGGGAGTGTGGAGGGAAGTCCCCCTTCTCTCCTTTTTTTCCTCTCTCTCTATCATGTGAGGACACAGCAAGCAGGTAACCATCTATAAAACAGATGGTTTATAAATTTTTAAAAATTTGTTTCTACTTATTTTTAATTGGAGGATAATTGCTTTATGATGTTGTGCTGGTTTCTGCTGTATGACAACGTGAATTGGCCGTATGTATACATATGTCCCCTTCCTCGTAAGCCTCCCTCCTCCCACTCCATCCCACCCTTTCTAGGTCATCACAGAATACCAGGTTGAGCTCCCTGTGCTATATGGCAACTCCCCACTAGCTATTTCACAAGCTTCCCACACTATTTCACACATGGTAGTGTATATATAAGAGTGCTACTCTCCAATTCGTCCCACTCTCTCCTTCCGCCACTGTGTCCATAAGACTGTTCTCTATGTTGTGTCTCTATTCCTGTCTTGCAAGTATGTTAATCAGTACCATTTTTTTTCTAGATTCCGTATATATATGTTAATATATGATATTTGTTGTTCTAGAAAGAGAGCTCTTCTCAGGAGTCAAATGGACAGGCATCCTGACCTAGGATTTCTACCCTCCTGATCTATGCAAAACTAAGTTTCGGTGTCTAGGGATGCCAGTCTGTGGTATTTTGTTATGGCAGCCTGAACAGGCTAGCATAACTATATGCCAAATCATTCTGTTTACTTACTTACAGAAAGATCTAATGGCCTAAAAGAAGGACAGGCCCTTCTCTGTGTTAAGGTGAACATGCCCAGCGGGCAGCTGATAAATGCCTGAGCTGACTCTCTGAGGGCCCACTTTCCTGAGCTGTGGTCTAGTAAGTTGCCTTCTCCTTGTACACTTTTTGATATGCTGGACAGAAAAGATACAGAGCATTTTCTAAGAAGTTTAACTGGTATCTCCAGGCCTCTAATGCTCTCTTCTATCTGCTGAGACCAGAATTAGTAGAATCTTCATCACACATCTGTCAGCCCCCTAAGAATCCCTTCTGTCTTTTTGCAGGCATGATTTTCTACACAGTCTGGAAAAGTACACACACTGTGGCAAAAGCAAATTAAAGAAGTCTGGATTTTACATGCAAGGAAAAAGAGGCTCATAGAGGTTATTTAACTCATCCAAATAAGTGGTGGAACTAAGACATTAAATCTAAGCCTTGGCATAGTCTTAATCACTACTCAGTGTTGGAAATGAAGTGTAGTGTCAGTGAGAAAGTAAAATTACCCTTCCTCCCATAACCCCAAAATGATCATAATTGTTAACACTCTAGTCTATTTTTCTCCAGCTTTACAACTTAGGATCATATCATGTATATTCTGTGTTTATTTTTCACTCAACTTAATATAAATATTTCCTATGTCATTAAATCAGTCCATGGGGTTGCAAAGAGTTGGATACAACTGAGCGACTGAACTGGACTGATGACATTAAATATTTTTCTAAAACATGAAAATAAGAGAACTGAATGGAAGCTTCTTTTTCAGGGATATGTGTAAATATTCTATGTTCCATTTGATGAAGAGAGTCCTGTACACAAATCTGGAAACTGATTCATGTTGATGATCAAGGGCTGTGTTTTACATGTAGACACATACCTTAGGAAATCACCATGAAATGGGTCTTTATCTTAAGAGGATGGGACAGTATGTAAAACCTGTTCAGTTCAGTCACTCAGTCGTGTCCAACTCTTTGCGACCCCATCAACCACAGCACACCGGGCCTCCCTGTCCGCCACCAACTCCCAGAGTTTACCCAAATTCATGTCCATTGAGTCAGTGATGCCATCCAGCCATCTCATCCTCTGCTGTCCCCTTCTCCTCCCTCAATCTTTCCCAGCACCAGGGTCTTTTCAAATGAGTCAGCCCTTTGCATCGGGTGGCCAAAGTACACAGGCCTAAATCTCATCACTTTTAGCTATGATTGCCACTGTGTTTCTGATGAAAGAACATATCCCCTGCCCTTAAGGGGACCTACACGTCACAGACTAACTGGATGGTTGGCTTGACTTCATCTGCTAACATCACTCTTCCCTCATCAGTTGAAACCAAACTCCACCAAACTCCAGTCTGGAGTGGAAGTGAGAGAAGAGAAGACTGTCTGTCATCCACTACGGTGTAGGAATTTCTGTCTAGCTGCATGCTTACCTTGTAAGGTAGTTTTGCATTCTTCAATATTCTTTTACATTCAGTAAAATATGCATAGTTTTAAAAAAAAAAAGAATAATAAGATTTCTTATTATCAGTTGGGTTTTCTGTTATTTGTAGCCAAATAAATACAGCACCAGTTAATATAGACAATAAGGACCTTTCTTATTTTCTCAAAGGAGTCCTCACATCCATTCAACCAATATCAGCTACTCCTGATTTTCTCCATCATGGATTTCTAGGATCTCACAAACATAAACTTATTTGACTAGAATAAGAAATCCATGATAAAAGGGACCAGAATAATGCCTGGTGCATGTAAGTGCTCACTGGCGTTCACTGAAGGGAAGGTCTTCTTAGACCCGTTCTATCGGAGTGTCTGTTTTCTTGACTGAGAGTCACCCATTCCTCATCATTCTTCCATCTTTCATCCTTATTTGCACTCCTGAGAGAAGTGAAGAGAGGCTAAGGAAGTGGACAGGCAAGAGAAAGAGCACCGAGCTAAGATCCAGAGGAACTGAAGGTCCAGTTACCAGTTGGGTAAGTTGCTTAATTCTACTGAGCCTCTTCTGCTAAATAATAATGATGATAATGATCATTGATAATCATTGAACTGATTCATTCAATGCTAAATCATTGAGTTGATGACCCGCAGATGACTAGTGTAATGTTTTGCTAAATACCCTCTTTGGAACTAGCATTCTTTCACCAGGTGCTGGGAATATTGGCTGTCAATGGCTCAGCTCTCTGCACTAGGGATCTGACTTCCTTGCCAAGATGATGCCCCTTCTCTGGGGTGACCCCAGCCCATGAGTGACGGATATGCAGACACAAAGGACTAGCTCCCTTGTGTCAGTTAGGGATAACTCTGAAGGACTTCCCATTCCTGAGTTCCCTGTGGGAGTGTCGGAGTCATCAGTTGCAGCCATGTGGCAGGTCAGTTTCCTCTTCCACCCAATCCCACCATCTCCACTTTCTCCCAGGTGTGTCTCCAGAGAGTAACCCCAAGTAAACCTTCTGCCTGCAATTGTCCATCTCAGAGTCTGTTTCCAGGAAACCTTCTCTAAAACAATGCTAAGGACAGGGAGGATAATGATGATAGTTTATCCAACAGAACTGTGGGAGTCTGGGATGATTTAATGAGTGCTGAGAGGGCTTGGGGGCTTCCAAGTTAGTGCAGTGGTAAAGAACCTGCCTGCCAGTGTGGGTACATAAGATATGTGGGTTTGATCCCTGGGCCGGGAAGATCCCCTGGAGTAGGAAACGGCAACCTGTTCCAGTATTCTTACGTGGGAAATTCCATGGACCAAGGGAACCTGGTGGGCTACAGTCCATGGGGTCGCAGAGTTAGGCACGACTGAGCAACTGAGCACAAGTATGAGCGTGAGAGGGCTTGGAGTTGCTGCTGTCCGATATATGAGAGTTAAATCTGAACCTGAAGTTTTTCTCCAGCAGAAAAAAGATGACCGATTCCCTTGAGAGGCATTCGGTGTGATTTATTTATCCTTGTGCTGTCGTCCCAGGAGGCAATCCATTAGTCTTTCTTTTCTAGCTGTTACTGTCCTGGGTGCCCATGGGGAGTTTCTCCACAGGGTGGGGCCATACCCTGTAATATGCTCTGGGTCTTTGGTGTTCTGTATGCTGTAAATGCGTTACTCCCTCTGGGTGCCTCCATCAGAATCCATCCCCACAAGCTACCGACATCCCCTATCACCTCCTCTCTTAGCTTCCAAGAGAGCTAATCCCCTGTCTAGTGCTTTATCTGTCTATTGAGAAACACCCAGAGAAACCTGCCAGTCTAAACAGAATATAGTGTGGGAAATCGTATTAGACCTCCCTGTAATTCACCAAACATTGCAGGCAGTAAAGTTCTAATACCACACTGATTCCTTTATTGTAATGAGAATAGAAATTGATGCAATGACAATCCATCCTTATTGCAGTGTTAAGATTCTCCTAAAATACTACTCTGAATTCCAACTCTGGGGAAATCCCTTGCTAACCTACTCAAAACTGCCCTAGAATCAGCCGTAGATTGTTCGGAATTTTCAGTCTGATGATATCAAGAGAGAATTGCGGTTCTTAAAAAAAAGTCTTCCCCACTGAGATCTCGAAAGAGAGACTCCTAGAAAATTCAGTAACGGAAGAGGGACTGATGAGATAGAAATGCAGACTGACAACTCGAGACATTGCCCATGTGAACGGATGTTGGTCTATATTTATTATTTTCCCCAGATAGCATCTTCAGGCCTTCCTGCCAAAGAAGAGCTCAGTTATGGCTCCAGAAAAATACACAATCAGAGATAGAACCTGGGGTGGGGGGGGAGGCAGGTAGATGGTGATAGGAAAAAGAACACACTTCCAGGCAAGGTGAAGTAAATGGAAAGATGTCCAGGACAGTGACACCCATATGACTTCAGACACATTCACATTTCATAGAAGAACCCGAGAGAATAATCAAGGGAAGGTGGCAGAGTGTGATGGTACCCACTTGACATCAGTCCTGTTTCTTTTTGGTTTCAAGAAGCCTCATTGTAATCAAGTAGCAAAGTCCTGGGCACCAGGGAATGCGTCAAATCTCTAAGCCAGTAAGAGTGATCTGTGGTGGACTGTTTCAGGGCAAGTCTGTAATGAGCCAATTAAGTGAAACAGAGATGCTGCTGAGGCTTGTGGGAGAGACATTCTTCCATGGAAAGACAAAGGAGATCCCTATTAGCCTGCTATTCCACTCTCAGGTTATTCCAACACATGTGCATTTCACACACAGGCACTAAAATATGCACGTGGGGAGGCATAGCAGCAGTATCCATGATCTACACAACTTGGAAGCAACTCAGACAACTATAAACAACAGAATAAATACGTTCTCATATATTTATGCAATGGAACGCCATGCAGCAATGACAGAGAACAAAATATGCTCTCAACTTAGTAGATGAATCTGTCATAGCAAAAGAGAACAGCTGCCTGAAAGCACATGCTGCAGGGTTCCATTTATATGAAGATTTTAAAGGAAGGCAAACCTCGTCTATGGAGTTTGAGGTCACATTAGTGATTTACCTCGGGTACCAGCTGAGATTGGAAAGTAGCCAAGGGTGCTTACAGGTGCTGGTGATATTTTGCATCATGGTTTGTGTGCTTTGTTTCATGCCTGGATTTACTACCTGAAAAGTCATCCAATGCACACTCTTGATTTATGTACTATTCGTTGATTTCAGTTAAATATCAGCGGACATTTGAAGTTAAAGGAGATGGGGACTTTGGGGAGAACACTCTGTTACTGCTACCCACCCCCTTGCTTCCTCCTTTGATGCTGTCGTGTGAAGAGGCAATGGCTGGAGCAGTGACAGCCATTTCATAACTACAAGGAAACACTCATAAGGATGAAAACCCAATAAAGAGGGTGGAGAAGAAAGATTAAATGCTCCAGTCTTGGATGGGATGTCCGAGGTATGGAATTATCCTTAGTACTGTTCACCTCTGGACTGGGATTTAAGAGTAAAATAAACATCTTTGTGGTTCAAGCCACATTGTTGAGCTTTCTGTTACTTGTAGCCCACAGAAGTCTGATTCTGAGAGTGGAAGATATTATATAAAACCCTTTAGGAAAAAGGGACTTGGCAGGATCAGAGAGAGATTTGGGGTAGTAGCTTTGTAATCTGAGCTCTAAATCCAGTTGATACTGGGCTTGGTGGGAAACGAAGGGAATACTGAGATTCATCGGTGCCACCTCTTTCAGATTAAATCATAGTTCTCCAGCACAATCCTCATTCAGACCAAGTTCTTTGTATTGAGGCTATGACTGGACTTCTTGTCTTTGTTCAGAACTGGCTCAGGGATTAGAATAAAACCTCTAAGGGTGAGGGTAGGGGGTAGGATATCAGTGACAGTTCTTGGGAGGGACTTAGACAGGGTCTACACACAAAGCTGTATTTATTTTCTCTCGCTTTGCATATTAGGTTTCATTTCCTTTTCACCTTAAAAGTGTGATTTTTGGAAAATCCCGTGTCTTTACTCTTCATCTTCATCCCTAAAAATCCCAACCATCATGTATGAGTTCATTGCTTGGCAGAAGTTCCCCTCCAAAGATCTTGTTAGAAAAGCTTACAAGGGCAGGTCACCTTCTCTTCCCAGGGCTTCCCACAAGGTAAGCTCTTTCCCCTGCTGACCTGATAATTAAGCTCCTGGAGCTTCAGGAAGGAAGGGGCCCTGCAGACATGGCTGAATCCTGATGTCACAGCCTCACTGAGCTACAAAGACTTCCCCCTCCCACCTGTCTTGGAAAGTGCAAGTCAGCCAAGGAGTTAGGGAAAACCCTACTGGTTCCTGTGTAAATCTCACATAATAATGACCTGTAGTTCAAACTGGGTTCTGGCAATAGCCAGGAGGCAGATTTGTAAAGGGGTGTGAAGGTCATTGTCCCTGGGAAGGGAGCAGCTACAAGGTCACCTGATGTCCTGTCCCCTCTGCCTTGCTCAACCTCTCCTAAACATAACCTTTCTGCAATCCAGAGCTAGATTCTCACACAACAATGGACACCAGGCTTGGAGACCTTAAGAAGTGAGGGGCTTCCCTGGTGGTGCAGTGGTTAAAAATCCACCTGCTAATGCAGGGTCACAGGTTCAATCCCTGGTCTGTGAAGATTCTGTATGCCGTGGGGCAACTAAAGCCTGTGTGCCACAACTGCTGCGCCCGAGTGCTGCAACTTCCAAAGCCTGTGCACCCCAGAGCCTGTGTCCTGCAACAAAAGAAGTCGCTGCAGTGAGAAGCCCGCGCACTGCAGCTAGAGAGTGGCCCTCGCTTGTCACAACTTGAGAACGCCTGCACGCAGCAACCAACACTCACTGCAGCCAAAAATAAATAAATAATGATAATAAAAAAGAAACCTGGACCTCTGTCCTTCCTCCAGGGATGGCTTAGGAACCCACCGCAAGGCAAAATACTGATGATGGCAGCAATTTTAATAGCACACACACCGTGCGCCAGTTACTGCGGGAAGCCTTCTTATTATAGCATGCATTGCTCATGACCACCCTTTTGTCACCTCTTATTTACAGAGGCATCATTCAAGGTCATGGCCTAACTTTCCCAAAGTCACACAATTTAGTAGCAGAGCTGGGGTGTAAGTTGAGAGGAGAGAACTAGGGACTGCAACAGCGGTGGGAGTGTTGACCTACTTCTGGGCCGTTTTTCTGTAAGGAACTGAGCAAATTTCTTTCTCTTTTAACCACTCAGCCCCTACCTGGGAAATAAGGGCTCTAAATAAGGCCCTTATTTGGGAGCTTTTTAGCTCAATCTCCTAGAAACCAATGATTTGATAGTGAAGAGTGTGCTCAGGACCACACAGAGGGGAGCGTAGAGTGTTACAACAGGGAGACCAGAAAGTCAATAGGAAAAAAGTCAATAGGAAGCGTAGGGTCAAGAAAGAAACTTGCATCCATTAGGTGTGTTGTAACCTGAATGATGCCCCCCTCCCCCAGGGTATTCTTTCCATTTGTTCTCGATCTCCTCTGTTTCTATTAGGTCTGGATGAGAGCCAGACATCCTGGAGTGTGAAGTCAAGTGGGCCTTAGGAGGCTCTGCTGTCAATAAAGCTAGTGGAGGTGATGGAATTCCAGCAGAGCTATTTAAAATCCTGAAAGATGATGCTATCAAAGTGCTGCACTCAGTATGTCAGCAACTTAGAAAAACCTAGCAGTGGCCACAGGACTGGAAAAGGCCAATCCTCATCCCAATCCCCAAGAAAGGCAATACTGAAGATTGTTCTAACCACAAACAATTGCACTCGTCTCTCTTGCTAGCAAGGTTATGCTCAAAATTCTGCATGCTAGGCTTCAATGTCACATGAACTGAGAAATTCCAGATATCCAAGCTGGGTTTAGAAAAGGTAGACAAATCAGAGGTCAAATTGCCAGCTTTCACTGGATCATAGAGAAAGCGGGGGAATGCCAGAAAAACATCTACGGCTTTTTCACTGACTACACTAAAGCCTTGACTGTGTGGATCATAACAAACTGTGGAAAACTCTTAAAGAGATGGGAATACCAGACCATCTTACCTGTCTCCTGAGAAACCTGTATCCAGGTCAACAAGCAACAGTTAGAACCTGACGTGCAACAACTGACTGGCTCAGGATTGAGAAAGGAGTGCGACAAGGCTGCTCATTGTCACTCTGTTTATGTAACTTATACACAGAGCACATCATGTGAAATGCCAGGCTTGATGAGTTACAAGCTGGAATTAAGATTGCCGGGAGAAACATCAATAACCTCAGACATGTGGATGATACCACTCGGATGGCAGAAAGCAAAGAGGAACTAAAGAACCTCTTGATGAGGGTGAAGGAGAAGAGTGAAAAAGCTGGCTTAGACCCAGAGAGATGTTGTGGGGAGGGGGGTGGGAGGGGGGTTCATGTTTGGGAACGCATGTACACCCGTGGTGGATTCATGTCAATGTATGGCAAAACCAATACAGAATTGTAAAGTAAAAAACAAAACAAACAAACAGACAAAAAAAACTAAGATAATGGCATCTGGTCCATCACTTCATGGCAAATAGATGGGGGAAAGTGTGGAAGCGGTGACAGATTTCCTCTTCTTGGGCTCTAAAATCACAGTGGGTGGTGACTGCAGCCATGAAATTAGAAGGCAATTGCTTCTTAGCAGGAAAGCTATGAAAAACCTAGCTGCTGCTGCTAAGTCACTTCTTGTGTCTGACTTGTGCGACCCCATAGACAGAAGCCCACCAGGCTCCCCTATCCCTGTGTTAAAAAACAAAGACATCACTTTGCTTACAAAGGTCTGTATAGTCAAGGCTATGGTCTTTCCAGTAGTTATGTATGGTGGTGAGAGCTGGACCATAAACAAGGCAGAGCACCGAAGAACTGATGCTTTCAAACAATGGTGCTGGAGAAGACTCTTGAGAGTCCCTTGGACAGCGAGGAGATCAAACCTGTCAATCTTAAAGGAAATCAAACCTAAGTACTCATCAGAAGGACTGATGCTGAAAAAGAAGCTCCAATACTTTGGCCACCAGCTGTGAACAGCCAACTCATTGGAAAAGATCTCAATGCTGGGAGAGATTGAAGGCAAAAGGAGAAGAGGGGGACAGAGGATGAAATGGTTGGATGGCCTCACTGATGCAATGGACATAAACTTGGGCAAACTCTGGGAGATGGTGAGGGACAGAGAGGCCCGGCATGCTGCAGCTCTTGGGGTCGTGAAGAGTCGGACACGAGTGGTAAAGAACCCGCCTGACAATGCAGGAGATCCAAGAGACCCGGGTTTGATCCCTGGGTTGGAAGATCCCCTGGAGAAGGAAACGGCAATCCACTCCAGTGTTCTTGCCTGGAGAATCCCAGGGACAGAGGAGCCTGGTGGGCTGCCATCGATGGGGTCACACAGAGTCAGACACGACTGAAGTGACTGAGCAGCAGCAGCAGAGATCCTACGGGAAGCAGACAACACAGACTAAGGGAAGAGCATGTGAAGACACCATGAGAAGGTTGCCCTCTGCAAGCCAAGGAGAGAGGCCTCAAGAGGAAGCAAATCTGCCAGCACTTTGCTCTTAGACTTCCAGCCTCCGGAACTGTGAGAAAATCAATTTCGACTGATTAAATCCCCAAGGACATGGTATTTTGCCTCAACAAGCCGAAAAGACAAATACAAGATGCTACCAGATGTTGGGAAATACATCTTCGCTATACCATCTTGCATATTTTATCTGTTTAGTCATTTCCAGCCTCCGTTATGTATCAGAGTCACTTGGGACATTAAACAATGCATGTGTTTAAGGCTTACTCCCCAAGGCCCTCATTCCTGGGCTGGAGGTGATCCCCCAGTGAGCAGCTAGGACCTAGAAGTATCTCCCCAGATTATCAAATCATTGTCTTTCCTTAGCATTCAGGTCTGGGCTACATGGTCACAGGGAGCCCCTCCCTACACCCTGTGAACACCTCATCCAAGGCAGTCACTCTCCCCAAACTGTTTCACTTTCTTCAGAGCCCGCGTCACTCTGTAAAATGACTTGGGACTTTTATGTTTATTCCTCTCTGTCTCTCTCTGTTTCTCTAGAAACATAACTTTAATAAGGTCAGAGACCTAGACCATTTTCTCTTTTAATTCTGATAACACTTCTGTTAGTTACATCCTACAATGCCTATTTGTGGACAAGGAAAGTAAGATACAGAGAAATTACTGACTCATCTCCCTGCTCCATCACACAGAAGTGGTAGAATTTGGGTTTGTTCCCAAAATGGACTGAATTCAGAGCCACCCTACCAGCCCACTTACACAGGAACGATTTTCCTTGTTGTATTATATTTTATAAACTGTTTCTCCCACCAGAGAATCTCATTTAATCTCACAGTGAAACGCCAATGTAGGAATTATCACTAACCCCATTTAACAGATGAGAAAACTGAGGTCTACAGGGGGTTAAGTGATTCACTCATGATCATAAAAGCCCAGAGTGGGAGGGATCACACTCTGTCCACAAATTCCATGGTTTTCTGTGGCCTTCCCTCACCTGCCTGTCAAGTTTCCTTTCCTTTGTGAGGAAGTAGCAGCTCTCCTGGGCAGACACATCAGGACAAGGAACAGCCCTCCAAGGAGCCTCCCAGCAGCAAGTGTGCCTGGCTTCTCCCTGGCAGGTCCATCAAACCAAAGCCACCTGCTGCTACGTCACTGATGAATTAGAAAATGGTAAGTTTCAGGAAATGGAATTCACTGTTGGTCCCGTGGTTAGGACATGGAGCTTTCACTGCCATGGCCCAGGTTCAACCCCTGGTTGGAGAACTAAGATCCCACAAGTCATACAGTGTGGCCAAAATAATAAGAATACTGTTAGAACATTCTAGAAGGTAAAAGGGATTAGAGCCCAGTTCTCCAGGTCTGCAAAAAAATCAGTGGGAATCAAATGGCAGAGAGCTTGTGAAAACAGAGGGACGAGAACTGGCATTTACTGGGCCCCTATGGTGTGCCAGACACTCGCTGCACATGAGTCCATTTCACCCTGAAGTGGCTCCGGGGGGTCTAAACAGGACATGTCGGAGTCGCCATTCATGGTGTCCTCTCCCCACTGCCCAGATTCTGCTCAGCGAATCATGTAACAACCACCTCTCACGCTGTCTCCTGCCCCCATCCTAGGGCATGCTCCCATCATTTCCACACAAGTTGCTTTTGACCCAGTCTCCCAGCATCCTCTCCCTTCCAATTTAGTCCCCTGGCTATAGCCAGAGGGATCGCTTCAAAGTGCCAATGGGAGCGAGTTTTTCCTCTGCTTACAGCCTATGATAGCTTTAGCTTTTGCCTAAGATAAAGACCAAATCCTGAACAAGGTCCTCGGTACAAACTCCTGGATGACCCACTGTCCCCCAGCCTTCCCAGAGTCCCCTCAGTGGGCTGGTCCTCCTGCCTGCTGTTCCTTTACCCTGACACTGGCGCCTTCCAGTCACCAGCCTTTGCACAGGCTGTTCCCTCTCCCGGGCACACTCGCCCCCTCCCCCTGGCCTCGTGATAAACACCTGCTCACCTTCAGACCCGGGGCCGGTTTTCCCTCTCTTGAAGCCCCTGGACCAACACGTGGCCCTTTGTCACGCCTGCTTCCTAGCCTGCCTTACGCATTCAGGAGAGCCACTGAGGTTTTTGTTGTTGTTGTTGTTGTTGTTGTTTTTTATTTTTTATTTTACTTTACAATTCTGTATTGGTTTTTTAATGTTTACTTTGTTTGTTTGTTTGTTTAACAACGTTCTTGAAAACAGAGACTTCACCTGCTTCTGCCCCACAGATCCTCTTCCCAAGCCTGGAAACTAGCACACTTCTGGGCACAGAAAAGGCCCCCGGTTAGTGTCAAAATGCATCAAATGTATGGTTTCATTTTCCAAGAGAGAAAACAGGGGCTCAGAAAGCCTGGATCACTTGCCTAAGGATGCCCAGCAGAGCTGATTCCCCAACTCCTCAGTGTCAGAGACAGAGCCTTGCTCAACCTGGAAATATGTCAGTCGAGGAGGAGGGGTTTCTGCTGGGGGTAAGAAGGGAAAGGAGGCTGGGCTTTTCAGCTCCTGGGAAAATAAATGGGTGTGGAAGCCCATCTCCACTCCATCACCGGCTACTTAAGAGGCCGGGCTCCTCAGAGCCACCCTCAGCTGTGAGGGAAAGACTGATGGTCCCTAAAGACCCATCTCATTATCCCAGGGGCCAAATTGGCACCCGGTGAAAGGCTAACTGGCTCATGAATAAACCCCACTAATTTTGCTGCTGCACAGGGCAGAGACACTGACCAAAGGCCCACGGATGCGGCCTCCTGGCACCCTCCCATCTGGGCTGATGGTAATTCTCAGAATATAAATCGAGCCCTTCCCCAGCGCCCAGAAGCCATTTGCTATAATATGACGTGACCGTCTTAAGTGAGCGCCTGATGAACTAATGGGCCTGGTAAGCACCGTTCATTGTGCTTCTCGGTTCACAGGCGGTGCGCGCCGGTCGGCGACAGAAGTGTTTGAAAGACCGGCCGGCAGCTGTTAAATCTGGACTAAAGCAGGGCGCGGCCACGTGTGCGCACACATCTGTGCATGGAGCCCCGTCTGCAGCTGGCCTGTGCGTTTGCGTGTGCATGTGCATGCAAGCATGTTAGAGCATATGTCGGCATGTGGTGCTGCACTGCCTGTTCTGAGCCATACACCTGCACGATCACACCAGTCATGCCGCCCTGATTTATTAGGCAGTGTTTCTCCACACTCTATGGCATGGTTCATAGGAGTTACTCAATAAATACCAGTTGTTTTAATGAATAACAAAGACTACTTACTACTACCATTATAATAATAATGCTACTATTAATAACAATAACATAATAAACAGAGAGAATGAAGTATTTCTAGACAGCATGAGAAAGTTGAACATTCTCAAAGCCATTAGCTAACTATGGCTATATGTCAGAAAAGAACATTTTTCTCCTCTGATCCTCTGTTTCTTACCTGTCAAAGGAAGGCTTCAATTAGCATAGCAAGCAGAAAGTTGAGAGAATGATGCCTACAAACCTATCTTTTCTTGTAAGAGGCAAAGCCATTCCTCGAGAAAGGGATGGCTAGAGGTCCATGGAAGGGGATTTGAGGACAAGTGGCTAAATCTTGGAGGATTTTCCCAAGATAAATAAAAAGATGAGATGGCCCAGGTCTACAAGAATAGTCCTGAGATGCTCTGGGGGCCTGGGTGAAATTTTACTCTATGAACTAAGGAGTGGGGGCACCATCCTGCGTTTTCAGGTGCATTTGTAGGTCTGCATAAAGGACAGTGCAGGGCAGTGAGGATGCAGGAGGAGGCAGTTAAGTGATTGCCCTCAGGGTCTAGACTGAATGAGGCAGGAAGCCAGACCAGGAGAAGAGAGAGAGGAGAGGCTTAGGAGCTTTCAACCTGCTGGTGCAGCAGAATCAGCATAAAGACCTGAAGAAACTATTTGGACAAAAAGTTGTGGGCAGGGAGGTCAGAGGTGATGGTTTTAGGGGTAGGGCCAGTGGGGTTGATGCTGGGCTAGTCCACGGTGAAAGTGGATGTCACTGAAGGAGAGAGGTTAGAGATGGAGGCCTAGGGCAGTGACTGGTTCTTTCTAGGGGAATTGAGGATCCTGCAACTCTTTGATAATCTTATAAAAATTATAGGCCTTTTCCCTGTGGAAATGCCATTTTCTCACATAACACGCAAAGACCTCTGAAGCTGCTGGATCAGCCAGACCCCTGGTCCATAGTGTATACTAGCTGGCTGGCTGAACCCAGCACCATGAAGGCAGGGCTTGGAGGGTAGGGGGAGACCGGGAAGCAGGAGTCCAAGTCATTGTGGAAGGCAAGGCAGTGATGAGGAAGTGAAATGACAAGGAGGTGGAGGGTGCTGCCGCAGGGGCCGCGGCTGAGACGCCTGGGTGGTCAACTGGCCTCACGGTTCCGCATGGAGCTCTGACACAGTTTCCCTGGTGGAATTACAAAGAAGCACTCTTGGGCCTGACTTACTTACAGCTGCCATCTCTTGGCCCATGAGTCTCGGACAGAAAGAATGAGAATCGCAAGAATGGTCCCAAGATCTCTTTCCCAGAGCTGCTGCTTTCTCTTTTCCTTTTTTCCTTTGAGCATGACTTATTGCTACTTTCTTAAAAAAAAAAAAAAAATTCCTGTTACTTCTATTCCAAGATCTGCCTCCAGCTGTCTGTCTGTCACCTCTGAGTGCTTTGGTGTCCTTACCCAGCTCCCTTGGCAGTGCTCCCAGCTTGCCCTTCTTCCCTAGGGTCACTGAGCATCTCTCCTTCTAGGAACTCCTTCTTTGTTCACCTCGTACCTGGGGGGCCCTGGCTACATTCACAGCTTCAAGTACCTCTGCCCTCCCTCCCTACTGGACTTCTGTTTGCTCCTTCCACCTTCCCAGAGCACATCCTGACACACTTTAGAATCTATCGAAATAAATAGTGGTTCATTTTTCCTCTCACTGCTTCGAGCAGTACCAGGCTGCTCACTGAGCTTGCTCAGGACTCAGAAAAGTCAAACCTTGCCCATTCACCAATGATGCACATGAGAAAAACACAGAGGACTGCTCTACAGCCAGCCTGACCACAGAAAGCATATAACCAAGACTTTGCCACTGAATGGATGGCATCAGTGTCCATTAACCATCATCCTGAGTTTCCTTGCCGCTCCATCAGAGACCTCACTCAGCCCAAGGGTGGGGAGGAGCCAAGAGCTGAAACAGACAAGAAAGACAAACTAGGAATCTGTGGGTACAACTGAGCCAGGCCTGGCAAAGCATTTTTGGGGGAGTCTGAAAATTTTTTTATTCTCTAAAAGGTAAGGATGAGGGAGGTTCAAGAGGGAGGGGACGTATGTATATCTATAGCTGATTCATGTTGATGGATGGCAAAAAACAAGATGATATTGTAAAGCAGTTATCCTTCAATTAAAAATAAATACATTAAAAACAAGTAAAGATGAGGATCCCGAGGATGTTTGGGTTTCTTGTCTTTGTCCCAAGAAGATGTTAAGGATGCAAAGATGAGTCATGAGCCCCCAGTGGCTCAGGCACAGTCCTGGGAGCCCCTACACTTGCCAGCACTACTTTATACACAGTTCACACTCTAGATGTGCCATTCGCTATTAGACTTGCCTGTTGACCGGTCAGTTTTCTCATTAGACCCTGATCTCCTCTTGAGAATATATTTTGTTTACTGTTGTACCTCTAGAGTCCAACACAGGGCATGGTGGATAGCCCGTTCTCAGTGAGTATTTGTTGATTGAATGATGGAAGGCAGCTATGCTCACCACTCTACCGCCAGTACTATGGATGGACTAATGGGTGGAACAAATGATGGAGGCTTAATCCATAATTCATATCCTGATGATGCATTCAGGAAGAATTCGGTGTTGCAGACCACTTCCTTTAAAATCTGCAAATGGCTAGAATTCAGGTGTAAGAGAATGGTCAACGTTGTTCCCAATTAGAGTTTATGTATTCAGTATCTACTATGTGCCAAGTTCAAGGTGCTGAATTGCACAATGAGTCGACCAAAGTTTGGAGCATGTAAGGGCTCTGCATGGGAAAAGGGTGGAACATTTGCAAAGTTTATCTCAAGAACTTCCAGAAAAGTCTGAAGTTCAAGTCTGAATTTCCATGACACCTATCAGACCTACGGCTGGCATACAGGACTGAACTGGAGTTCATGAATTATAGAACACAGCTTGGATTAAAAACTTGTACTATAGTCGACAAGCTGATAGGAAGCATTAAGCCTTTATCTTCCTAGAGAAATGTTTTTTTTTAAATTCTTCCCACTATATCTCAAATGCAGAAATCAAGGAAAGTGGAGTTGAGAGACAGCTTTACAAAAACAGTAGGGGCATTTTTGCCACCTTGCTGGGCAGAATAATTCAGTGTAAAGGCAGAGCCAATCAAGACAACGAGACCAGAGGCATCACTGCCAGTTTTTCAATTTACATAGCAAGGGACGGTGTCAGGATCAAGGAGGAGGTGTTCTCCTCTGTGAAATTTCCTTTTGTTACTCCTGGTTGAGGGTCATCAGGGGCTGCTCAGAAAGAGGCCAGGATTAACAGGCCTGAGTGGCAAATGCTTGTACAGGAGCAAGTGAAATGAAATTGTTAGTCGCTCAGTCATATCTGACTCTTTACAACCCCATGGACTGTAGCTCACCAGGCTCCTCTGTCCATGGAATTCCCCAGGCAAGAATACTGGAGTGGGTTGCTGATCCCTTCTCCAGGGGATCTTCCCAACCCAGGGATCGAACCCAAGTCTCCTGCTTGGCAGGCAGATTCTTTACCATCTGAGCCAAAGACAGACACAAGGTGACACTATATAATGAGGTGTCAAGGTCACTGATCATGGTGCAAGGCTAAGACACAGCGCGAAGATAGGTGACGACGCAGGACAGGACAGCAACAGAAAAGTGGGCTCGATGCAGTCGATGAGTGCCTGAAATTTGGAATCAGGTGGTACTTTGGCCACCTCATGCCAAGAGCTGACTCATTGGAAAAGACTCTGATGCTGGGAGGGATTGGGGGCAGGAGGAGAAGGGGACGACCGAGGATGAGATGGCTGGATGGCATCACTGACTCGATGGACGTGAGTTTGAGTGAACTCCGGGAGCTGGTGACAGACAGGGAGGCCTGGTGTGCTGCGATTCATGGAATTACAAAGAGTCAGACACGACTGAGCGACTGAACTGAAGTGAACTGAACTGAGACTTCCACGGCATTCTCGCTCTGAAAACACAGGTCATCTCCTTTGTCTCTTATTTTAATATTTATTTATTTGTGGCCACGTCAGGTTTTAGTCGCAGCACTTGGGGGCCTCTCCAGTTATGGCACATGGGCTCCAGTGCACACGGGCTCTGTGGGCTATAGCACATGGCTTCTCTAGTTGATGCATGCAGGCTCAGTAGCCCTATGGGATGTGCGATCTTACTTTCCTGACCAGGAATCAACCCCACATCCCCTGCATTGGAAGGTGGATTCCACTGGACCACCAGGGAAGTCCCCGCCCCCAGGTTATTTTCTTAACATCACTTATAAAATGGATATAAGCACATTTGCCATGTGAAGGAAATACCGTCTATATGAAAAAAAAAATGCCCAATTCATTCATTCCTTCATTCGACACAGTTACAATCAAGGATGATAAACTAGCGCTTGTTGGGTGCTTACTATGCACCAGGTAATATTTAAAGCACTTCATATGTATTAGCTCTTTCAATCTTTAGAATAACCCTATGAAGTAAGAATTGCTATTATTATCACCATTTTAGAAATGAGAAAAATGAGGCACAGAGAGGTTTAGTAACAGAAGAAAGGTCCCACAGCAATGAACTGCACATCTACAATCTGAACCCAGGACAGGTATCTATGAAAACCATGTCATTTTTTGTTAATTGAAGTATAGTTGATTTATAATATTGTGTTAGTTTCAGATATACAGCAAAGGGATTTGGTTATACATATATCTATATTATTTTTATTCTTTTCCACTACCATTTATTATAAGATATTGAATATAGTTTCCTGTAGTATACACTAAGTCCTTATTTATTTCATTTGTGTATGGTAGTCTGCCTTTCTTAATCCCATACTCTCAATTTATTCACCCTCCCCACTCCCCTTTGGTAACCATAAGTTTGTTTTCTACGCTGCTGTTTTATGAATAAGGCCACATTCTTAACCACTATGCTTACTAATGATGGGAGTGACTCTAAGCACTGGAGATACAGTAACGCATAAGACAGTCAGTGCCCCTGTTGTTAATAACACTAATGTTACAGCGGGGGAGAGAGATGGTAAACAAATAAATGAAGGAAGGAACTGCAGCTAATGCTGAGAGCCATAAAGAAAAGATTAGTAAAACAAGCTGAAGCGATTGGTGACAAGAAGGGCTATTTCCGATAAGCCAGGTTCTCTGAGTAAATGAAATTTGAGTTAAGTTGAGATTCCAAAGGCTAGAAGGAGCCAATCGGATAATGACTTACAAGAGAAGTGTCCCCAGCAAAAGGAACAGAGGGAACGAGTCCCCAGAGTGGGAACAAGTTGAGAAATATCAAGAAACAGAAAGAAAAAAAAAATCACAGCCATCCTGCCATCCTAATAGATGTGTGGTGAAACCTCACTGTGGTTTTGATTTGCATTTCCTCGATGATTAGTGATTTTGAGCACCTATCCATGCACCCGTTGGTCACTTTTACATCTTATTTGGAGAAATGTCTATTCAAATCCTGTTGGTAAGGATATGGAGAAAACTGGATTCCTTGTACACTGTTGGTGGGAATTCAAAATGGTCTGCCACTGTGGGAAACCAGGTGCATGTGTGTGAAGACTCTTCAGTCATGTCTGACTCTATGCGATCCTCTGAACCCACCAGGCTCCTCTGTCCATGGGACTCTCCAGGCAAGAATACTAGAGTGGGTTGCCATGTCCTCCCCCCGGGGAACTTCCTGACCCAGGGATCAAACCCACATCTCCTACCTCCTGCCTTGCAGCAGACTCTTTACCACTGAGCCACTGCGGAAGCGCAGAAAACAAAATATGTTAAAAATTTCTTTAAAAAGGGGTGGGGGATGACATCAACTCAGTTCAGTTCAGGTCAGTTCAGTTCAGTCGCTCAGTCGTGTCCGACTCCCCGCGACCCCATGAATCGCAGCACGCCAGGCCTCTCTGTCCATCACCAACTCCCGGAGTTCACTCAGACTCGCATCCATCGAGTCAGTGATGCCATCCAGCCATCTCATCCTCTGTCGTCCCCTTCTCCTCCTTCCCCCAATCCCTCCCAGCATCAGAGTCTTTTCCAATGAGTCAACTCTTTGCATGAGGTGGCCAAAGTACTGGAGTTTCAGCTTTAGCATCATTCCTTCCAAAGAAATCCCAGGGCTGATCTCCTTCAGAATGGACTGGTTGGATCTCCTTGCAGTCCAAGAGACTCTCAAGAGTCTTCTCCAACACCACAGTTCAAAACCATCAATTCTTTGGTGCTGAGCTTTCTTCACAGTCCAACTCTCACATCCATACGTGACTACTGGAAAAACCATAGCCTTGACTAGATGGACCTCAGTCGGCAAAGTAAGGTCTCTGTTTTTCAATATGCTATCTAGGTTGGTCATAACTTTCCTTCCAAGGAGTAAGTGTCTTTTAATTTCATGGCTGCAATCACCATCTGCAGTGATTTTGGAGCCCCCCAAAATAAAGTCGGACACTGTTTCCACTGTTTCCCCATCTATTTCCCATGAAGTGATGGGACCAGATGCCATGATCTTCGTTTTCTAAATGTTGAGCTTTAAGCCAACTTTTCCACTCTCCTCTTTCACTTTCATCAAGAGGCTTTTGAGTTCCTCTTCACTTTCTGCCATAAGGGTGGTGTCATCTGCATATCTGAGGTTATTGATATTTCTCCCAGCAATCTTGATTCCAGCTTGTGCTTCCTCCAGCCCAGCGTTTCTCATGATGTACTCTGCATAGAAGTTAAATAAGCAGAGTGACAGTATACAGCCTTGACGTACTCCTTTTCCTATTTGGAACCAGTCTGTTGTTTCATGTCCAGTTCTAACTGTTGCTTCCTGACCTGCATATAGGCTTCTCAAGAAGCAGGTCAGGTGGTCTGGTATTTCCATCTCTTTCACAATTTTCCACAGTTTATTGTGATCCACACAGTCAAAGGCTTTGGCACAGTCAATAAAGCAGAAATAGATGTTTTTCTGGAACTCTTTTGCTTTTTCCATGATCCAGTGGATGTTGGCAATTTGATCTCTGGTTCCTCTGCCTTTTCTCAAACCAGCTTGAACATCTGGAAGTTCACGGTTCACGTATTGCTAGGATCCAGCAAATCCACTTCTAGGCATTCATCCAAAAGCATTGAAATCAGGTCTCCAGGAGACAGCAGCACGCCCATGTTCACTGCAGCATGATGCGTCACAACCAGGATGCGGAAGCAACCCAAGGTCCGTTAGCAAAGGAATAAATAAGAAACACACGTTATATATTCACAATGGAATATTAGCCTTCCAAGGGGAGGAAATCCTGCCATACTCCACAACATGGACGAACCTTAAGGACATTGTGCTAAGTGAAATAAGCCAGTCATAGATGAGAAATGCTGCGTGAAACTCATCTGAGATGTCTGAGACACTCAAACTCACAGAAGCAGAGACGAGAATAGGGACTTCCCTGATGGGCCAGTGGTAAAGACTCTGCCTTCCAATGCAGGAGAGCTGGAATCTCTCCGAATCAGGGAATTAAATCTCACGAGCCTCGGAGCAACTAAGCTGGCAAGCCACACCTACAGAGCCTATACAACTAGAGACACCTGCACTCCGCAACAAAGACCCAGCACAGCCAAAAAAAAAAAAAAAAAAAAGAGCAGGAAAGTGATTGCCAGCATCTTGGGGAAGGGGCAGATGTAGCGCTGTTAAAGTTTCAGTTATACAAGATGGCTAAGTTCCAGAGATCTGCTATTTGACATTGTGCCTACAGTCAACAAAGTTGAACTGTCCACTTAAAAATTGTTAAAAGCTAGATTTACTAGGTATTGTTACCACTGCTGCTGCTAAGCTGCTTCAGTCGTGTCCAACTCTGTGCAACCCCATAGACGGAAGCCCACCAGGTTCCACCGTCCCTGGGATTCTCCAGGCAAGAACACTGGAGTGGGTTGCCGTTTCCTTCTCCAATGCATGAAAGTGAAAAGTGAAAGTGAAGTCTCTCAGTCGTGTCTGACTCTTAGTGATCCCATGGACTGCAGCCCTCCAGGCTCCTCCATCCATGGGGTTTTCCAGGCAAGAGTACTGGAGCGGGTTGCCATTGCCTTCTCTGTTTTCACCACTAATGGGAAGGAAAAAAAAAAAAAGATAGAAACTGAAATGTAGCGAGCATATGTAAGAAAACTATAGTCAGATCAAGTAGGTCAGGACAGGAAGTTGGATGGTCAGGATAAGAAGTCAGATTTTTCTGAATGCAAAGGAAATACCACTTGAATAGTCTTTAACAGAGAAAAGAGAAAACTAGGATGCTACTTTTAGAAAGATCACTCTGTCAGATGTGTCAAGAACGGATCAAGCTCCTGCCTGGCAGAGTTAAGCACTCAGTAAACAAACGTTCCCTCTGCAGGCTGGAAGGTGTCTGGAGGAAAAACTGGGATGCCAGTGCAGTGCGGTGTGTCTCTCAAAACCCTTTCTCCTCCAAGAATCAAGGATCCGATAGACTCGTGTAGGGAAAAAGGGCTGTGAAAGTATTTCGTTTGGTCCTGTGCTTCAGACATGATATCTTGCAGAGAAATGAGGTGTAACCTTTGCCCAGCTCTATCCTCTGTTCAGAAACCTCTTTCCTTACCCATCTTGGCCTTGTGTGGTGAGTATCTGCTAATGTTACCCAAACTAGCCAGTCCTTTCAGAGCAATATTCCTGCACCAATATCCCAAATAGACCAATCAGTTCGGCAGAGGGCAAAGGCAGTAACTTTATGCCCACTGACCATTCAAGGCACCTCTAATCAAAAGAATATTTCCTCAGATTGGCTGCTGAGACATTAATCCCTAATACTGATGCCTGAAACTGTTTTCTTCTTCCCCTGGACCAAGAAGGCTGACTCATTCTTCTGGTTGCCAAAAACAAGGATGACAAAACCAATTTCTTGTTTATGAAGAAAGAGAGGCCATGGATTTTATAGGAAGCAGTTCACCCCAACAGGAAAATAAAGTGTGTTAGAGGCGGTCAACCCAGAGATTCTGGACACTCTACTTCACGCACAACATCTTCACACCATTTTCTTTTATCTTATTTTTGAATAGCTGCCCACAGAACCAGATGGATCCATAAAGGTCAGAGCTCAACTGTATGCTCAGAAGCCACACACAGATGTTAGTTCTTCTAACAAGCAACGCCCAGAGTGTTCTCTCAATTTCATCAAGTCTATGCGGTATCCATATGGAGACCTGGCAACCTGCCTGGTAAAAGGATCCATAATGGCTACCCTCACACACCTGGATGATGTCACAAGCTTAAAAGTGGTAACAAAAAGCTGGTGACAGAAGGCAGGCATTGAAAGTCAGCGCAGTTCTCCTGGTGAACAGAGTGAAACAAAACCATTGCGCAAAGCCCTGTTTTCCTATACTTGAAACCATTACATTTCTAGATAAAGTAATTTCAAATAAATAAGATAAAATCTGCTATCCAAGCCAAGAAAGGTGATCCTCGGGTAATCTAAAGATGGTGAGGGACGATAAGGGCTCAGTGGAAAGGAGGATCTGTACCTCTGAAGTGGAATGTTGATGCTGTCAGAGGAACTGTGGTCCAGGGAACACTGCAAGGCATAGGGATGGGGGGGCTTGGATACATTAGGGTGCCAGGAAAGATGCTAAGTCTGTAAACGAGTAGGAGAAATTACCTTCCAGCCCCATGGCAAAGCCCAGAAGTGAAGGTGCTCCCCGGTTGCTGAGAGAAAATGAATTACTGATGAAGTGTTAGGACCATGGATGTGCATGGGATGTAGATGATAAACCTGAGTTCTAAATCCTCACACAGACATATCAAATAAACCTGAGAGCTAGCCAGGAACTGCAGAGTCTCTGGCAGAGGCAACTCTGAAACCAGACTGTGGTATTCCTCCCAAATATGCGTGTGCACAGCCCCTGTGGTGACAACTCCTACCGAAAGTGGGATCATGGGCAAAAGAATTACAAAATAAACTCTGCTAAAAGCTATACAAGAACTAGGGGAATTTACTACCAGAGAGAATACTTGCTGAAAGAAACTCTAAACACTATAACCTAGCAAGAAAATAATTGAATCCAGGTGGAAGAAGACAGATGCAAGAAGCAATACAGAGCAAAGAAACAGAAACGAAGGGAAAGAAAAAAAGCAAAGTCAATATGGTCCCTTCTTGGCCAGACAACTGCCAAATTAGCAAAGGAGCACAGATCTGGCTTGAGGGTGCTCCCTGACAGATAGGGGAGTACCACAGAAAGCAAAGCTATGCCAAATCTAGACAGCATACTAAAGGCAGAGATGTTACTTTGCTGATAAAGGTCCATATAGTCAGAGCTATGGTTTTTCCAGTAGCCATGTACGGATGTGAGAGTTGGACCATAAAAGAAGGCTGAATGCCAAAGAACTGATGTTTTTGATTTGTGCTGGAGAAGACTCTTGAGAGTCCCTTGGGCTGCAAGGAGATCAAACCCGTCAATCCTAAAGGAAATCAACCCTGAATATTCATTGGAAGGACTGATGCTGAAGCTGAAGCTCCAATACTCTGGTCACCTGAGGCGAATAACTGATTCATTGGAAAAGACCCTGATGCTGGGAAAGATTGAAGGCAGAAGGAGAAGGAGGTGACAGAGGATGAGGTGGTTGGATGGCATCACTGACTCGATGGATATAAGTTTGAGCAAACTCAAGGAGATAGAGAGAGACAGGGAAGCCTGGCACACTGCAGTCCATGGGGTGGCAAAGAGTTGGGCACCACTTAGGGGCTGAACAACAACAAGAAGCAAGAGGAGCTAGGTTTCCAGCTATTAATGCATTTTCTCTTGGACTGTTGGCTGCTCATTGTCTCTGGAGCCAGGAGCCAGTCCTGGTTTTCCAGCTCCTAAGTTTACTCACAACCTCAATAAGTATGTTTTCACCAGAATAAATAAGTAGAAGAAAGCAAGATTTCCCTGACCAATGTAACATTTCGAAGTGTGGCTTGATGCATCCACCTGCTCCTCCTCTGAACAGACCTAAGTACATCATTGTGTTTGGTCCATTAAGAAACTTAAGAAAGTAAAGAGCCTTTTTCTTTTTTCTTGTTTTTCACTGCAGTATCTGCTGAACTAAGCATGACCTCTCATGCAGCACGTGTGAGCCAGCAATGGCAATGGTAGACAAACCACATGATGTCAGCACTCACCTATGCATTTGGATGTGAACCTGTTGGCAAATTACAGCCTGTCACTCTCCAATGAGTGAGCTGAGATGGAAAATGTCAATTTGAACAGATGCCTTTATTCCTTTTTGAGCTACAATTTAAGGAGGTGGCACGAATATCAGAAAGTGCATGTCTAGTGGATGAGCTTGAAATTTAATAGTGAAAGAGGGAAGAGGTCGAAAGGGGGTGACAAAAGGATTTTTATGAGCAATAAACATGGGTAAGAAGAATAACACAGATTGACAAGATCAGCTCTTTTCCTTTACTTAGGGAAGATGCAATGGAAAGGACCAGAGCTTGGTTTCAAAGGCAACCTAGCCAGGATGGAAGAGAGATCTTAGCAACATGTCTGCAGGAAGCTCACCCCAAGTTAACGAAGTGTCATGGTGCCTGGGGCTACCCCAGGGACCTTGAGAGCACAAGCGAGTCTCCAACACAGCAATGTCTGCAGGGGGGACCATGGTACATGGTGAGGATTAAGTCCTTTTGGGTCCCTTTCGAATCCTATGATATTAAGACTTAAGGAAAAGCAAATTCTGTATGTTAAACTCCTCAGAGCTTTTCAAAGTAAAGAAACTAGGTTCTGTTTACAGTTTCTAGCAAGCGGAGCGTAAGACAGCAATGTTGTTTATTTTCTGAAAGGATGATTTCTCCCTGCCATGGGCTTCAGGCATGTGGAGCAAAATATAAACTTCAAAAGACAGCACAGAAGCAATCACTGCATTGAGGTTCTTACTCCTCCTTGGTTCTGGTTTAAGAAGTGGAAGGTTCAGGGCAAGGGTCAGAGAACGTTTGAGGTGAAGTCTCAGACTTCGTCACCATTTTTTGCCCAGGAAAGCACAAAGTTAGGGACTAGTTTACAAAAGGGGACTATGAAGGGGATTTGGGGTGAACTATATTGGGTACCCAGATAAAGAGCAGAGGATATTTCAAATTGTTTTGACCTGCATTTTTCTCCTTTTCTTCCTCTCTGGGCAGTGTTTCCACAGCTTTCGAGCATCCTACCTCGGCTTCTCTTTTATACATTTTGACAGCCCCAAAGTACTCTGAGCTGGAATCTTTTACCTTTCCCCTATTTGATGTGAGTGTTGGTAAGACATATAAAGAAGAAAAACAGCAGCTCACATTTATTAAAGACTTACTAGGAACCAGAGGTTAGCTTACTTCATCCTCACAACAGTCTTCATGGGGAGTGCTAACATTTCTCCGAATTTGTTGTTGAAACTCAGATTCATAAGCTCAGCAAGAGGTTGGGCATACTCTGGAAATGTAGGCTTATCCATTACTCCATAAGGTAGGCCATCTAAACAGTATACGGACAGCCAAGCAAGTCTTTATTTGAGACTTGTGGCACCCTCTCGTGGGGGGCAGGTCCAGAGGTCAGACTGGAGGGGTGGCTTACACAGTCTACTCACCCTTTTGGTGGTGCTGTGCCCAAGGCATGTACGCAGGGCCTGCTTTTGCTCTTAGCTTCTCAGAAGTGGCAGATGGGATTTTGGTCATTTTGCATCTTGTTGCTGATAATTTGCCCCAATATTGCTGCATGTGTGCAGTTATTTTTAGTCCCTTATAGTTTCTTTGTATTTTGTTGCTCAAGAAGACGTTTGTCCAGATGCAAGCATTGCAGAGTTCTAGGACCTAGGTCCCAGTTGGTCTCAGTTTCATTTCCAAGGTCTCTCTGCCCCTACCTGATGGCATCCTGGGCTACGAATAAGTTCTGGATTATCTTAGTACTTATGACAAACTTAAAAAAAAAAAACTAATAGATTTCATTTTTAGTATAGATTTAGTTTTACAGGAAAATTGAACAGAGTTCCATATACACGCTTCACCTCGCTGCCACCATCTCAGAGCATCAATTCCCCTACCATGAATACTTTTGTGCACCTGTGTGTTACATTTGTTACAATTACTACACATTATTATTTACTAAAATCCTTAGTTTACTACCTTAGTTTAAGGTTCTTTCTTTCTGTTGTACAGTTCTATGAGATTTGATAAATGCGTGTACCTACCATTATGGTATCATACAGAATAGTTTTATCACCCTCTAAATTTTCTATGCTTCATCTCTTCATCCTCCTCTACCCTCCTTCTGAACCTCTGGCAACCACTGATCTTTTGACTGTCTCTATTCAGTTCAGTCACTCAGTCGTGTCCGACTCTTTGCAATCCTGTAGACTGCCCCATGCCAGGCTTCCCTGTCCATCACCAATTCCCAGAGCTTGCTTAAACTCATGTCCATTGAATTGGTAATGCCATCCAACCATCTCATTCTCTGTCATCCCCTTCTCTTTTTGCCTTCAATCTTTCCCAGCATCAGGGTCTTTTTCAATGAGTAAGTTATCATCAGGTGGCCAAAGTACTGGAGTTTCAGTTTCAGCATCAGTCCTTCCAATGAATATTCAGGACCGATTTCCTTCAGGACTGACTGGTTTGATCTCCTTGTTTTATCTTTTTCCAAAATGCTATCTAGTTAGAATCATATCCAGACTAGTTTCTTCCACCAAGAAAAATGTATTTAAGATTCTTTCATTTAAGTCTTTTCAAGGCTTGATAGCTTACTTCTTTTTATTGCTGAATAATATTCTCTTATACAGATACATCATGGATTGCTCATTCGCTTGTTGAAGAGCATCTTGGTTGCTTCCAGATTTGGGCTATTATAAATAAAGCTGCTATAAAGCTGTGTGCGGGGTTTTCTGTGTACGTAAGTTTTCTACTATTTTGGGTAAATACCTGGGAGCATGACTGCTGCCGCATATGGTAAGACTATATTTAGCTTTGTATGAAAATGCCATTCTGTGTTCCAAAGTCACTGCACCAGTTAGCATTCTCATCAGCGATGAAAAATCTTTCCTGTTGCTCTGCATCTTTGTCAGCATTTGGTATTGTCAGGTTTTTTTGTTTGTTTTCCCTTTTGGGATTTTAATCATTCTAATAGTTGTGTAGTAATACTTCACTGTTGTCTTAATTTGTGATTCCCTAACATATGATGTTGAACATATTATCATATGCTTATTTTTCACTTGTATATGTTTTATGAAGATGTATATATCAGATCTTTTGCCCATTTTTTAAAGATTGGGTTGTTATTCTTCTTAATGTTGGGTTCTGAGAGTTCTTTGTAAATTTGGGATAAAAGTATCAGATATGTGTTTTGCAGATATGTTCTCCCAGCCTGTGGTTTGTCTCTTCATTATCTTAAGAGTGTCTTTCGCAGAGAAAAGTTTTTGATTTTAATAAGGTCCCACTTATCATTTTTTTCTTCTATAGAGAGTCCTTTTTTTGTTGTTGTATCTAAAAACTTATCAACAATCTCAAGATCACCTAGATTCTCTCCTATATTACCTTCTGGAAATTTTGTGATCTGCAATTTATACTTAAGATCTATTTTAAATTAATTTTTGTGCAACATTTTTTAAACATGCAGATGTCCAAATGTTTCAGCACCATTTGTTTGAAAGGCTGTTCTTCCTCTACTGAATTGTTTTTGCTCCTTGTCAGAGATCAGTTGGCTATATCTGTGTGGGTCTATCTCTGTGTTCTCCATGCTATTCTATTGATCATTTTCTATACTTTCACCAATAAAGTGTGTCATGATTACTGCATATTTATAGCAGGTCTTAAAGTCAGGTGGTGTCAGTCCTCTGACTTTGTTCTTCTTCAGTGCTGTGTTGATGACTCTCTTGCCTTTCCGTACAAACTTTAGAATCAGTTTTTCAATATCTACAAAATGAAATTGGGATTGCTTTGAATCCATAGATTAAGTTGGGAAGAATTGGTATCTTAACAATATTTAGTCTTCTTATTATGAATATGGAATACCATTTAGTTAGTTCTCCTTGATTTTTTCTTTCTTTTTGGTGTTGAACCAGCATTGTATTTTGTTTTTTATTTCAAATTACAATTGTTAATTTTTGGTAGCCAGGGAAATTGACTTTTATGTATTAAATTCATATGTTATAACCTTGCTATAACTGCTTATTAGTTACAGAAGTTTTTTTTTTGTTTTTGTTTCTGCTTACTCTTTGGGACATTCCTCTGAGACAATCATGTCGTACCCAAGCAGAGATAGTTTTATTTCTTCCTCCCTATACATTTAATTTCCCTTTCTTGTGTTATTGCATTCGCCAGAACTTCCAGTACATGGTTGAAGAGGAGAGGTAATGGGGGAAATCAGTTCCTAGTTTATGATCTGAGGGAAAAGAATTTACTTTCTCACCATTAAGTGTCATTTTAGCTGTAGGATTTTTTAAAATAATTTTTTAATCAAATTTGGAATCCTGTTTTCTGAGTTTTTATTATGAGTGGGTGTTGGATTTTGTCAAATGCTGTTTATTTTATTGGTATTATCATATGATTTTTCTGTTCTTTTTTTTTTAACCTGTTGATATAATCAATTACATTACTTGATTTTCAATGTTGAAACTCTCTTGTAATCCAGGAATAAATCATGCTTGGTCATGCTATATAATTCATTCCCTACCTTGTTGAATTCTGTTTTCTAATGTGTTGTTGAGGACTTTTGGCTTCTGTGTTCATGAGATATATTGATATGTAATTTTCCTTTTGGATAATGACATTACCTGGGTTTTGTATTAAGCTGATGCTGGCCTCATAGAATGAGTTATGAAGTGTTCCCTCCACTTTTATCTTCTGGAATGTATTGTATAGAACAGCTATCATTTGTTCTTTTAAATTCTTGGTTGAATTCACTAGTGAAACCATTTGTGTGTGGTTCTTTCTTTTTAAGGAGACTGTCAACAATAACTTCATTTTATCTATAGATATAAGACTATTTATATATTTTTTGACTTTCAACATATATATTTATTTATCTATTTATTTATTTATTTATGGTTTTTTTTTTACATTTTTTTAAATTTATTTTTTATTTTACTTTACAATTCTGTATTGGTTTTGCCATACATTGACATGAATCCACCACGGGTGTACATGCGTTCCCAAACATGAACCCCCCTCCCACCCCCTTCCCCACAACATCTCTCTGGGTCATCCCCGGGTACCAGCCCCAAGCATGCCGTATCCTGCACTGGACATAGAGTGGCGATTCGATTCTAACATGATATTATACATGTTTCAATGCCATTCTCCCAAATCATCTCACCCTCTCCCTCTGAGTCCAAAAGTCCACTATATACATCTGTGTCTTTTTTGCTGTCTTGCATACAGGGTCATCATTTATATTTGAACTATTTATATTATCTATTTTTTTTGCATGAGCTTTGGTGGTTTATGTCTTTCAAGGAGTTTATTTAATCTAATTTAGAGGCACAGAGATATTCATAATATTTATTTACTCTCTTTTCAATGTTGCTGGGACCAGTAATGATGTCTCCTTTTATTTCTGATATTAGTAATTTGTATCTTCTCTGCTTTTTTTCTTGGTTACAGGAGGCCCAGGGTCAGGAAGATCTCCCAGAGAAAAGAATGTCTACCCACTCCAATATGCTTGCCTGGAGAATTCAATGGACAGAGGAACCTGGTAGGCTACAGTCCACGGGGTCACAAGAGTCAGACACAACTGAGAGAGGAACACATTGCTGTTTCTTGGTTACCCTAACTAGAGGTCTGTCAAGTTCACTGACCTTTACAAAAATCGACTTTTCATTTCATTAATTTTCTCTATCGATTTCTTTGTTTTGAATTTTACTAATTTCTGCTCCAACTTTCATTATTTCTTTCTTTCTGTTTTAGGTTTGAATTGCTCTTCTTTATCTAGTTTTTTTTTTTTTAAATGAAAGCTTAGACTATTAACCTTTTTTTTTTTTCTTTTCTAAAGTATACATTCCATGTTATATATTATCCTCTACACTGGCTGGGTGTGGAGGTTGGAGGACCCCCAGCATTCTTGGCTAGATTCTGATATTGATTCTTCTTTTCTGTAATACTCACATAACAGGCAATTTCGAAAACAGGAAAATTCAGCTGGAATCCTTCTCTCCTAAAAAAACTGCTGTTACTTTTTGGTTAGCTTTTTGTGTACTTTCTTTCCTTTTTCATCCTTTGGCACATCTTTTTGTGTGTGTTTGTGTGATAGGTACACAAAACATAAGGATTCCCTTTGTAAACATTTTAAGGTGTACAACTCAAGGATGTTACATTCACAGTGTTGTGCAACCATCACCAGTATCCTGTTTTAGAACATTTTCATCCCCCCCCAAAAGAAACCCCATATCCATGAGCAGTTGCTTCATCTTCTCTCATTTCCTCTAGCCCCTAATAACCATGATGTCTGTCTTTCTGTCACTAGTAATTTGCCTATTCTGGTTATTTCATGCTGAATGGCATGTTTTTAAGCTAAGCTTACTTGTAGTATATAGGATATTTAGTTTTTATTTTCAACTTACTATTATATGTTACATAGTCTTCCATATAGTCATTGCAATCATGATGTCTGGTCCTGCATAATATTCTACTGAGAAAATTTCATTACTGACTTAATCCTTTCTTATTTTGGTTTTGTTGCAAAATTTCTTTGGAGTTCGGGTTTGCTGCTATAGCTATCACCATAATGAACATCCTCATGCATATAGTTTCTTTCCAGGTTGCAGTTATTTCTTTAGATTTGATCCATATGTGGAATTCCTAAATGGAGGCATGAAGCATGCTGGTATTTTTTAAGTTCTCTTTTAACACCTCCGATTTATTTTTCAATAGGATTACTTTAATTTGAAATATTACTGTCTATATCTGGGATACTTGTTGCATCATACCCTTGCTACAAGTAGCCACAAATAATTTTTTGCTGAATCTCCTTGGCTTGTGACATATAACTTTAAAAACAAAGATTTTTTAGCTCCTCCATTCCCTCACCACTGGCAGAGTGATTTTCTCCGAAAAACTGGCATATCAAGCCAGATAACATTTCCAATTTATTGCTCCCATGAAAGTGGCTGCAGGATAAGAACAAATACAGTCTGTGTTCAATCTATTCAATTAGAACAGAACAAGGAATTTATTTCAACACACACAAATCAGCATATCCCATTCTGGTTGAATCCCATTTAGCATTTATGTAAGCTTAATTAAATCACCAATGGGGTTTCTTACAAGGAGAATGGCCTTCAGGAAATATGCTTGCTAAATACTCTTCAGTAATGGTTGGGGGTAATAAATAAGTGATATGGTCTGGTTCTCAGAGATCCTCAGATCTCTTCCAAGTTTCAGATCTCTGCTGGAGCCCTGAGCTTGTAAACAAAGGAGTTAAAGCTCGGATATGGGGTAAGAGAGCATTATGTAGCTAGATTTATAAGCATCAGGCTCTCTGCCAGCTTCTTTGGGAGTAAGCATGTATTCTAACACAGGGTTATTCCTACATAAGCAACCCAGCACCCATCAAAGTGAAGGGTCAGGCAGGAGGGAGGGAGAAGGAGGCCACTGGCTTGCTCAGTGCCTATTACCTGGCTGGCTTTGCAACCAAGTATATTTTTCAAATGCTCTCTCTCTGTCTCTGCAATTGGGAAGTACCCAGTACAAAGTGGTAAATGACACAACTTATAGGTGACAAGTTTCCTGTGCTTCTACCACTCAAGCCAGGATGATAACATTCTGAGAAATTCAAGCAGTTCTTGGCCCTGTGGATTTCATTCTTGATCAGCTAAGCATCTCATTGTCTTTCAGGTATGCAGCTAAGCTTGCCATGGATGTGTTGGGTCACACTGAAGAAGGGAAGTGCAGTAATTACCTTCATTTTAGAGTAAGAAACAGGGCCAGAAATGTTAAGGAATAGAAATTAGAGACAGATCTTTCTTGTCTGGTTTCTGAGGTCAAGTTTTTAACTAGTAAACTCAGATTACATGGAAGGGAAACCGAAAGATGCCTTTCTCAAGCGCAAGTCTCTTGTGTGGAGCTCCAGGAATGAACCAACATAATTGCCCATGACTGTTCTTTTCTGATAAAGCTTGGGTTTCTGTGTCTTAAAGCATTTCGGAGAACCCAGCAGCTAATTAGACTGGAGGGTGACATTCAACATATTAATAGGTAGGCAAAAAATGAGAAGTATTTTTTAATTGTTTCGATTAGTCATACCTTCTCTCCTGAATTTCTTTTTATCAAACTTTCAAGTTCTAAGAATTTTGGGGTCTATTTGGGGGAAACTACTGTAAATAGATCCCATCCCAAGAAGGCTAGAGGGGCCTTGGAAGCACCTCAACAATTCCCCTCAATTTACAGATTAGGACCCCAGAAAGGAAGTCACCTTGTCAGGATCACACAGAGCCAGAGCCAGCTCTTTGGACTATATATACCCTCTGCTCACTGCTCCTTGAAGGAAAGCAATGTCACTTGTCTTCTCTTTGAAAGGCAGGGGATGGCGTTTCCCTGGGATGGGTGAGTTCCAACTCCAGCAATGCTTATATACAAAGATGCTAACTCCATTTGCTTTGCTTTTCAGGCCTCAGGTGGTAGTGATGGGATAGGTTAATAGCCTTTTTGAATATGAAGAGATGTGAATTGGAAAGCAGCTGAGTGTAATAGAAAAATAAATTTGAGAGCTGAAGACTAGGGTTGGGATTCTGGTTCTGCTGCTTGCTACTTGTTAGATCTGGAGGAGCTCTATAATCTTGCTCCAGCTGTACTACTCACCATGGTACTCAGGGTGTCTATGGCGGAGCCTCACATATATTAGGTGACACCCACATACACTCAAACATAACTAGTCCTTTTTAAAAAATGTCATTGAATAATTATTAACTTGGCCTCAGTTATCCAGCTGCCTGGCTCAACTTTATGCTAAATCTGTGACCCTAGGTAGAACATCATTTTTATTGTTTGAAAAATAAGGGTGGATCATAGGATCCATTCCAAAGGCTTGTTGAGAAGACTAAATGAGAGTGCAGGCAGAGAACCTGGCAGCTAATAAACTCTCAATTATCTTTCTAGGTACATGTGGGGAGAGGTGGCTGGAGATGAGAGTTCAGAAGGACTCTGTTTTGAATGACCTTGAATGTTACACTTGGATTCGAACTAAGAACATCAAATTTTATGGAACTAATTCCAAATTGTACATTTCTATCATGCTAGAAATGTGTTCAAGACAAGCGTATCAGAAAGGTTTCCTTCCCTCCTTCTTTCTTCATTCTTCTTCTCTCCTTTTTCCCCCCTCCCTTTTTCAGCCTGGACATCAGATTATTGTTGTTGTTTAGTCACCAAGCCATATCTGACTTGTTGCCACCCCACGGACTGCAGCATGCCAGGTCTCCTTATTCCTCACCATCTCTTGGAGTTTGCCCAAGTTCATGTCTATTGAACTGGTGATACCATCTAACCGTCTCATCCTCTGTCACCCCCTTCTCCTCTTGCCCTCAATCTTTCCCAGCATCAGGGTCTTTTGCAATGAGTCAGCTCTTCACATCAGGTGGCCAAAGTATTGGAGCTTCAGCTTCAGCATCAGTCCTTCCAATGAATATTCTGGGTAGGTGTCCTTTAGGATTGACTGGTCAGATTTTCTTGCTGTCCAAGGGACTCTCAAGAGTCTTGTCTGATACCACAGCTTGAAAGCATAAATTCTTTGGTGCTCAGCCTTCTTTATGGATATCAGATGGCAGGTCTCACTTGCAAACTTTTCTCTTTTGGTTGCCAAATCCCCAGTTGGCTGCCCCTCCCAGAAGCAAATTACCTAACCCTGAGTGGGTGGTGAACACAACGAGAAGTTTAAATCCATCCCAGTTAGCAGAAAAGCAAAACCCCCAAATCTTATTATAATCTCCTGTTCTCTCTTTCTGTTCCTTGTCACCAAGGTAGTTGGAACCTCTGTCTTCAGCCTCCTCCTCCTTCTCCTCCTCTCATCCTGTCTGATTCATGTGTTGATGTCTCGATTCTGAGCCAGCTGCTGCAATGAACTGTGATATCATAGGCAGGATTTATTAGTAGCAAAAGCATCTGTCAGGAGAAAGCAAGAGAGGCTGGAGAATGCGGCACAAGGAGACAGATGGGCCGAGCATAGACTGGACAATGAGTGAGGCCTCTGTACACTGTCATTTACTACTAATAAAGAATAACCTATGTACTAAGTGCTTTAAAACACATTAGCTTCCATTTTCTAAATATCTAATACTATGAAGTATGTACTGCCATACCTGTTCTATAGATGAGAAAACTAAGATTCAGAGGCATTTAGTGGCTTGCCCAACTTTGCATATCTAGTCATTGATAAAGCTAGGGTTAAATGTAGGTCTGAGGGAGTATGGACTTCCCAGGTGGCTCAGTGGTGTCTCTGACAAGTAGGAGACATGGATTCGATCCCTGGGTCAGGAAGATCCCCTGGAAGAGGACATGGCAACACACCCCAGTATTCTTGCCTGGGAAGTCCCATGGACAGAGGAGCCTGGCAGATTACAGTCCATGAGGTCACAAAGAGTCAGACACAACTCAGCGACTAAACAACAGCTGAGGCAGTATAAAGTCTGTCTCTAACTTGAACTTTCTCCCACTTGAAGTCCTTCCTCTAGCAGGAAAAAAAAAAGTGAGGGACTATTTTCTGCAGGGTAAGAACAAGGGTCATATATTAAGACCAGTAGAGAAATGTGTGAGAATAAGCACATGGTTTATGCAGGAAGCAGAGAAAATGCACTGGTGGGGATTAGGCAGATTTACCCTATAGGTTAGAGCAGGTATTGATAAATCAATCTGGCTGCAAACACTGACCTCAGAGGTGCAAGTAAGCAAGTAAAGTCTGGTGTTAATGCAAAAACTTAATTCCACACATCTGTAGATTGTAGCAGACCCTAGTAGTACAGAAGTCAAGTGAGCAAGCAGGTAACCCCACATGGTGACTCAGTTCTGGGAACAGCAGCAAAAGATTAGACTTTAGCTTTGTGGCACCCCACTCCAGTGAACTTGCCTGGAAAATCCCATGGATGGAGGAGCCTGGTAGGCTGCAGTCCATGGGGTCCCTAGGAGTTGGACACGACTGAGCGACTTACTTTCACTTTTCATTTTCATGCATTGGAGAAGGAAATGGTAACCCACTCCAGTGTTCTTGCCTGGAGAATCCCAGGGACGGGGAAGCCTGGTGGGCTGCCGTCTCTGGGGTCGCACAGAGTCGGACACGACTGAAGCGACTTAGCAGCAGCAGCAGCAGCAGCAAGGAAGGCTGGCTAGAGGCAGGCAGGGCAAGGAAGTCAGCACCATGGACAGCGGTAAGGGCCATGAGGTAAGCGTGGCAAAACTTAGGAGCAGGGCTCAAAAATGTTCAGGGCCAGTCCTGTACAAAAAAAAAAGGATCAAGGATGACATCCATTACTTGAGAGTTAGTCCACAATCCACTAGTAGATAATTGCAATGTAGCATGGCACATGCTAGCTATCATGCAGAAGCATGTATTCCCATGAAGGGGCAACTACCTCAGCTTGAAGCAGTGATATCAAGGAAGCCTTCAAGGAGTGAGTGCATACTGCCATCTAAGCCAGGAGAAGAAAGCGATGGGAGGTAGAGGGAAGTCTGAGCAGAAGGAGCAGCAGATGCAAAAGCTTGAAGGTGGGAAACTTCCTGGTGCATATTGAAAATCAGAGTCAGATTCCCATGACTGGAAGGTGAAATGCAGATAGGGGTGAGAAGAGAGAGTTTGGAAAGATATAGAAACCTAAAAGAGCTTTGAAAAACCTGATGAGGAGTTTGAGAAATTATAAATACCAAGGAACCCTAGATGTCTGGCTTTTCTTTCAAAAAGAGAAGAAGAGAGCTTTTAACACCTAGACCCATTCTGCTGTATAACTTGGAGATGAAGAATAGCTGTCCCATGTAGGATGTTGAATGTACCCCCATTTCCCATATCTTCCTTCTCCATGCTCTAGCAAGCCTTGGTAGGACAGTGAGTTTTATTTTGAGTCTTTATTTCAAACAGGAGAAGAATGTGATCCGATCTCTACAAACATCAGGCTTCCCTGGTGGCTCAATGGTAAAGAATCCACCTACCAATGCAGGAGACGAGGGTTCAGTCCCTGGGTTGGGAAAATCCCCTGGAGAAGGAAGTGGTAACCCACTCCAGTATTCTTGCCTGGGGAATTCTGTGGGCAGAGGAACCTGGTGGGCTACAGTTCCTGAGGCTGCAAAGAGTTGGACACAACTTAGCAACTAAACAACGACTTAATGACTTAACAACAAATGATAAACACCACCTTTACCTCTTGAGGAAGGAGGGAGTGAAGGGAGAATTATCAATTAGCTATCAACATTCTGTAGGTGACAGATAATGGTGACCCGGATCATGATGATGCTGCAGATGGAGACAAGGGTGGATGGAGAGATAGGTAGGTAGACAGATAGATAAATGGAAGGAAGGAAGGAGAAAGGGAGAAAGAAAATGAGAAGGGGAGAGGGAGAGGGAGTTTTTAAGGAGGTATCCCACTTGCACAACAGTTGAGGGTGAAAAGTCCAAAAGTTGCAGGGTAGACCTGCAGGCTGAAGACTCAGGGAAAAGTTGCAGTTTGAGTCTGAAGGCATATTGGCAGAATTCCCTTTACCTCTTCATGGGAGGTAAAGCCTTTTTCTTTTTTCTTTTTACTTAAATCTTCAAGTGTTTGGTTTAAGCCCACTCACATTCTGGAGGGTTCTTTGATTGACTTAAATTCTACAGCTTTAAATGTTAATTTCATCTAAAAACACTTTCATGGAAATGTCTAGAATAATGTTTGACCAAATACCTAGGTATTGAGACTACTGTTGCCTCGCCAGACTAATACATAAATTTTACCATCACAAAGAGGAATTCTTCAAGCATGTCAACATCACCTGCTAAAAATTCAAGTGGAAAAGGAGATGACAACCCAGCACTCCAGTATTCTTGCCTGGGAAATTCTAGGGACAGAAGAGCCTGGTGGGCTACAGTCCACGGGGTTGAAAAGAGTTGAACATGGCTTAATGACTTACTGACTTAATGACTAAACAACAACAGAAATTCAAGACTGAGTATCATATAGATTAGTGACCAGTGGTATATACGGCCCTGAGCCAAATCTTGCCTGCCACCTGCTTTGGTAAATAAAGTTTTATTGAAATACAGTCACATTATTCATTTATGTATTGAATGACAGAGTTTAGTATTTGTGACCAAAACCACGTGTATGTGTTAGTCACTCAGTCGTGTCTGACTCCTCTGTCCATGGAATTCTCCAGGCAAGAATACTGGAGTGGGCTGCCATTCCCTCCTCCAGAGGATCTTTCCAATCCAGGGATCGAACCCAGGTTTCCTGCATTTCAGGCCGATTCTTTACCATCTGAGCCACCAGGGAAGCTCAGACCAAAACCTTGTGGCCTGCAAAATTGAAAATATTTACTACCTGGCACTTTAGAAGGAAAGTGTGCTGTTTCCTGATATAAACAATCAAAGAGACGTGTCCAGAGCTCAACCTTCAGAAATGAATTAAAGACAGGGAGGTAGAAGAGAGTGTAGATTGGAAATAGAAGGACTATCTGGACAGGTTTCTGAGGTGTCCTAACATTTAGAGGTCAAGCAGAGAAGTGTGAATGCAGAAAGGAATCTGAAAAGTGAGACTGAAGGAAAACCAGAAGGATGCAGTGTTACAACAGCTCAGAGAGAAAGCAGCCTCAAGAAGGAAGTGCGCTATGTCAAATTCTCCCTAAATACAAAGTAAGATGTGGATCCCTGGACTTGAAAACATGGTGAGGAGGGAGACATTGATGGCTGGTTATCAATGAAGTTGTGAAACAGACACTAGATTGGAATAAAATGAAAAGGAAAGGAAACATGGGCAAGTTGATCTATCAAGAATGGACAGCGTTTACAAGAAGTTGTGCCATAAAAGTAGAGAAATAAGATGTTATAGAAAGGGGGTCATGTATTTAAAATGAAATATTTTTCTTAAATTATTACTCAGCCATTAAAAAGAATGAAATAATGCCATTAGCAGCAACGTGGGTGGACCTAGAGACGGTCATACTAAGTGAAGTAAGTCAGACAAAGAGAAAAGTTGTATGATATCTCTTATATGTGGAATCTAAAAAGGAGATGATACAAATGAACTTATTTATAAAACAGAAACAGACTCACAGACCTAGAGAATGAACTTATGGTTAGTAGCAGGGAAGGGTGGGAGGAAAGGATAATTAGGGAGTTTGGGATGGATACGTACACACTGATATATTTAAAATGGATAACCAGCAAGGACCTCCTGTGTAACACAGTGAACTCTGCTCAACCATTATGTGTCAGCCTGAATGGGAGTGTAGTTTCGGGGAAGAATGGATAGATGTATGGCTGGGTCACCCTTCTATGTACTTTAAACTATCACAACATTGTTAACTGGCTATACTCCAACATAAAATAAAAAGTTTAAAATTTTAAAAAGTATAACTTACACAGAAGAAAGCATAAATCATAGACATGCAGATCAAACATTTTACACAAAGTGAACATACTGTGTAAAAGACTTCTTAGATCATTAAGCAGAACATTAGCAGCATTTCAGAATCCGTCTGTTAAAGACTCTGTGTTGGTGTCTCCCCAAAATTTATATGCTGAAATCCCAACCCCTAATGCGATGGTGCTTGGAAATGAGACTTTGGGGATATAATTAGGTCATGAGGATGGAGTCCTTATGACGGGATTCTTGCCCTTGTGAGAAGAGAAAGAATAGAACTTGCTTCTTCCTCTGCCATGCGAGGAAACAAGAAGATAGCCACCTGCAAGCTAAGAAGAGAGCGGACCAGAATGCACCCATTCTTTTACCCTGAACTTGAACTTCCCAACTTCCAGAAGTGTGAGAGATATATTTCTGTTGTTTAAGCCATTTAGTCTGTGAAATTCTGTGATGGCAGCCAGAGCAGAATAAGATGCCTTCATTGTACACCTTACAGTCTCTGGTGTGATCTGCTCTCGAGATGAATTTGCAGGTTTTGTTTGCTTGATATGTCTTTATTTCACCTTCATTTTTAAAGGACATTTTCATAAGGATTACAATTCTTTTCTTTCAACACTCAGAATAAATCATTATATTTGCTTCTGGATTCCATCATTTCAGCTGGGAATCAGACCATCGTTTTACTGTTCCTCCTTTTAATGTAACTTCCCCCACCACGCTCTCTGCTAGTTGCTTTTGCAATTTCCTCTCTGTATTTGTTTTTGAGCAGTTTTCTACAATGTGCTTGGGTTTTATGTTTGTTTGCTTTGTTATCCTGCTTGGAGTCTGTAGTGATTCCTGAATCTGTGGGTTTCATTGATTTTGAAAATATATATAAAATTTGTTTTCTCTAATTTCAGTTTGTGTCTCTGTCTCGATCTTTTTTCTCCTTCGGAGATTCCGATTACAAACATGTTAAAAACATTTCATTTTGCCCAATATGTCTCTTCAGCTGTTTTCTTTATTTTGAGTCTTTTTATCTCTCTCTTTTTTTTTTTTTTTGTTACTCCATGGTGGAGCGTGTGGGATGTTAGTTCCCCCACCAGGGATTGAACCCACTCCTACTACAGTGGAAGTGCAGAGTCCTAGGCCCTAGATTGCCAGGGAATTCCCTTTTTCTCTCTTCTTAATATAATCTTTATTTTTTTATAAAGTCCTATTTTCTAGTTCAATGATTTTTTCCCTTCCATTGGTTCTGATCTATTATTAACCCTTTCCATTGAATTCACAAAACTAAGATCATTGCATCTGACCCCATCACTTCATGGAAAATAGACAGGGAAAAAATGGAAAAAGTGACAGACTTTATTTTCTTGGGCTCCAAAATCACTGTGAATGATGACTGCAGGCACAAAATTTTTTAAAATGTTTGCTCCTTGGAAGAAAAGCTATGACAAACCTAGGCAGAGTAATAAAAAACTGAGACATCACTTTGCCAACAAAGGTCCATATAATCAAAGCTATGGTTTTTCCAATAGTCATGTATGGATATGAGAGTTGGACCATAAAGAAGGCTGAGCATTGAAGAATTTATACTTTTGAATTTTGGTGTTGGAGAAGACTCTTGAGACATCAAGGAGATCCAACCAGTCAATCCTAAAGGAAATCAACCCTGAATATTCATTGGAAGGACTGATGGTGAAGCTGAAGCTCCAATACCTTGGCCACCTGATGGGAAGAGCCAGTTCATTGGAAAAGACCCTGATGTTGGGAAAGATTGAAGGGGAGAAGGAGAAAGGCGTGACAGAGGATGAGATGGTTGAATGGCATCATCGATTCAGTAAACATGAGTTTGAGCAAACTGTGGGAGATAGTGAAGGACAGGGAAGCCCGTTGTGCTTCAGTCCATGGGATTGCAAAGAGTTGGACACGACTGAGTAACTGAACAACAGATTGAATTCCTATGGGCTTCCGTGGTGGCTCAGAATCTGCATGCAATGGAGGAGACTCAGGTTCTATCCTTGGGTCAGGAAGATCACCTGGAGAAGGAAATGGTAACCCACTCCAGTATTCTTGCCTGAGAAATCCCATGAACAAAGGAGCGTGGCAGGCTACACTCCATGGGGTCAGAAAAGAGTTGGACATGAGTTAGTGACTAAGCAACAACGACAATTGAATTCTTAAACTTAGCTTATTTTCTTTCTTATTTTTCAATTTATAATTTAAAACTTTTAAAATATATATGTCAGTTCTCTGGTAAAATTCTCCACCTTCTCGCCTATTCAATTAAATCTACTGACCTACCAAGTTATTTTAACGTCTGTGCACCAAGATCCAATATCTGAATCATCTATAGGTCTGTTTCTACATAGCTCTTTCTTTGGTTTGGTGTCTCTTTATTTACTTGGTAATTTTTTATTGTATGCTGGACATCGCATATGAAAAATTATGAGTCTATAAATGAAGTTATTTTCCTCCAGAGTATTTAGTTTAGCTACTCTAACAGACTGAGATAGATCACCTTAATCCAATCAAGTATTGAGGTAATTTAAGACTGGGTATCAGAATTTGTAAGGTCCTAAGCCCTTGGACTGCAAGGAGATCCAACCAGTCCATTCTGAAGGAGATCAACCCTGGGATTTCTTTGGAAGGAATGATGCTAAAGCTGAAACTCCAGTACTTTGGCCACCTCATGTGAAGAGTTGACTCATTGGAAAAGACTTTGATGCTGGGAGGGATTGGGGGCAGGAGAAGAAGGGGACGACAGAGGGTGAGATGGCTGGATGGCATCACTGACTCGATGGACACAAGTCTGAGTGAACTCCGGGAGTTGGAGATGGACAGGGAGGCCTGGCGTGCTGCGATTCATGGGGTCACAAAGAGTCGGACACGACTGAGCGACTGAACTGAACTGAACTAAAGTCCCAGAGTATAGCTCTTTAGGAGTGCCTACTAGACTCCGGAGTGTTTTTAGGGCCCTGAAAACCAAAGCCTTGCTTAGGTTCTAAACCTCTTAAGAGTAACTTATATTAAGTTTCTTAATCTTATCCTGTGATGTTTCTGAACTGGCAAATGCCTTTGGGGTGAGAGTGTCACCCAGTTTTAGGTTTACTTCTCACTGGTGTCTTGCCCCCTCAATTTCTGGCTGCCTTAGGAACTTAGAATATAAATTTTCATTTTCCTAGTTCCAAAAGACTACTGGAAGTCTGTTTTCTGCTTCTCCAGTTATTGAAATCTTGACCCTTGGTAATTAAGAAATATTTTTCTTTTTTGTTTTTTTTTTTTCCAATGTTGTCCTCAGAGGTTCTTTATTGATGATTATATCCAAATGGAATGTGGGTCTATTTATATACATGTTTTGTTCAGGCAACAAACATTTTTCTTATGGTAAACTATATATAGCATAAAATTTTCCATTTTAACTATGTTAAAGTGTACAGTTCACAGTAGCACTGACATGTGTACCTACTGTGTGTAAAATAGATAGCTAATGGGAAGCTTCTGTATAGCACAGGGAGCTCAGCTCAGTGTTTTGTGATGACCTAGATGGTGGATGGGAGTGGGGAGGAGGGGCAGCTCAAGAGAGAAGGGATATATGTATCCATGTAACTGATTCACGCTATTGTACAGCGGAAACTAACACAACATTGTAAAGCAATTCTATGCCCATTAAAAATGAGTAAAATAAAGTTTACAGTTCAATGTATTAGGTACACTCACAATGTTATGAAACCATTACCAACATTCATCTCCCCCAATTTTTTATCATCCCAAACGGAAACTCTATATCCATCATACTTTAACTTGCCATACCCGCCTTCCCCTCTGTTTCCTCCATCTTTACAGGAGGAAAGTCTAAGAAGAGTATGAGTATGAGTAGATTAGTGGTGAGGTAATGAAAAATTTCCACCATTGACTTTTATTTTCCCAAAACACATGAAGTCTTATCAGTGTGAGAGAATAGCATAGAAGGCATGGAGAATTAGAATGAAGTGCGTGAAGAGAGCAGAGAAATGAAATAGTTCTCTAGAAGATAGGAAGAAGTCTTACTGGAAAAACACTATAGAAGGGTGGAGCATCCGTGTGAGGTGCGTGGTCATGAGTTTTAAGCAGAACTGGTTGGTCTGTCTCTTTCAGTTTTTTCCTCAGCAATATTTAGCTAGTTAGAAGAATTTAATCATCTGAATGAATGAGATGCAAGGAAAGAGAGAGAAGGGAGTTGCCATGTTTTCAAGGGAGTATTTCTAAAAATGGGTCATGAAATCTAACCCACATAAGGAGACAAGCAAAGATAGGAGAAGACTGATGAACAGTGGAAAGATAATGGGGGTAATGGACTGGAGGATTGTGAACAGGGAAGAACTGTTACATTGAGGGTTCTGGCATAGGTGAACAGAACTATTCAGTGATGATTTAAGACTGAGTTCTTTTAAATATGTTTTAGATGTGCAGAAGGGGCACCATTACTGGTAGTGCAAAGTTCGGAGTATGAACCCTGGAATGAATGACAAACGTGGGAGGAATGAAAGGTTATTGGAAGACAGTAAGTCAAAGAATGAAGTGACTTAATCATATGATTTTTTTGGCCACTGAGAATGATAAAGACAAGTTGGATTATGAAGAAATGTTGTGAGCCAGAAGCTAAAATACACAGTGAATGCAGAAATCCAAGGGATAGCTGCCTCCACTTTTGGACATACAACCTCTCTCTCTTTCTTTCATCAGCTCTGTCAGAAGTCATCCAATGGGGACTTCCCTGGTGGTCCAGTGGTTACGAATCTGCCTTGCAGTGCAGGGAATGGGGATTCCATCCCTGGTCAGGGAATTAAGATCCCTCGTGCTGTGGAGCAACTAAGCCCATGTGCTGAAGATTGTGGGGTGCAACTAAGATCCGAGGCACCCAAATTAATTAGTTAATTAAAAAAGAAGGCAGCTAGTGAACAGCAGATCAAACCTCCTACACTTTATAATAGCTTTATTCCATCCTGAGATACCATTTCTGTCCTTCATAGAGCCCATCTTTGCATGAAATGTTCCCTTGGTGTCTCTAATTTTCTTGAAGAGATCTCTAGACTTTCCCATTCTGTTGTTTTCCTCTATTTCTTTGCATTGATCCCTGAGGAAGGCTTTCTTATCTCTCCTTGCTATTCTTTGGAACTCTGCATTCAGACGCTTATATCTTTCCTTTTCTCCTTTGCTTTTCACTTCTCTTCTTTTCACAGCTATTTGTGAAAGGCCTCCTCAGACAGCCATTTTGCTTTTTTTTGCATTTCTTTTCCATGTGGTATGGCCCTAACAGAAGCAGAAGATATTAAGAAGAGGTGACAAGAATACACAGAACTGTGCAAAAAAGAGCTTCACAACCCAGATAATCACGATGGTGTGATCACTTATCTAGAGCCAGACATCCTGGAATGGGAAGTCAAGTGGGCCTTAGAAAGCATCACTACGAACCAAGCTAGTGGAGGTGATGGAATTCCAGTGGAGCTATTTCAAATCCTGAAAGATGATGCTGTGAAAGTGCTGCACTCAATATGCCAGCAAATTTGGAAAACTCAGCAGTGGCCACAGGACTGGCAAAGTCAGTTTTCATTCCAATCCCAAAGAAAGGCAAAGCCAAAGAATGCTCAAACTACCGCACAATTGCACTCATCTCACATGCTAGTAAAGTAATGCTCAAAATTCTGCAAGCCAGACTTCAGCAGTACGTGAACCGTGAACTTCCAGACGTTCAAGCTGGTTTTGGAAAAGGCAGAGGAACCAGAGATCAAATTGTCAACATCGAAAAAGCAAGAGAGTTCCAGAAAACCTTCTATTTCTGCTTTATTGACTATGCCAAAGCCTTTGACTGTATGGATCACAATAAACTGTGGAAAATTCTGAAAGAGATGGAAATACCAGACCACCTGACCTGCCTCTTGAGAAACCTATTTGCAGATCAGGAAGCAACAGTTAGAACTGGACATGGAACAACAGACTGGTTCCAAATAGGAAAAGGAGTACGTCAAGGCTGTATCCTGTCACCCTGCTTACTTAATTTCTATGCAGAGTACATCATGAGAAATGATGAGCTGGAAGAAGCACAAGCTAGAATCAAGATTGCCAGGAGAAATATCAATAACCTCAGATATGCAGATGACACCACCCTTATAGCAGAAAGTGAAGAGGAACTCAAAAGCCTCTTGATGAAAGTGAAAGAGGAGAGCGAAAAAGTTGGCCTAAAGCTCAACATTCAGAAAACTAAGATCATGGCATCTGATCCCATCACTTCATGGCAGGTAGATGGGGAAACAGTGGAAACAGAGTCAGACTTTGTTTTTTTGGGCTCCCAAATCACTGCAGATGGTGATTGCAACCATGAAATTAAAAGACACTTACTCCTTGGAGGGAAAGTTATGACCAACCTAGATAGCATATTCAAAAGCAGAGATATTACTTTGCCAACAAAGGTCCGTCTAGTGAAGGCTATGATTTTTCCAGTGGTCATGTATGGATGTGAGAGTTGGACTGTGAAGAAAGCTGAGCACCAAAAAATTGATGCTTTTGAACTGTGGTGTTGGAGAAGACTCTTGAGAGTCCCTTGGACAGCAAGGAGATCCAACCAGTCCATCCTAAAGGAGATCAATCTTGGGTGTTCATTGGAGGGACCTATGCTGAAGCTGAAACTCCAATATTTTGGCCACCACACGTGAAAAGTTGACTCACTGGAAAAGACCCTGATGCTGGGGGGAATTGGGGGCAGGAGGAGAAGGGGACGACAGAGGATGAGATGGCTGGATGGCATCACTGACTCAATGGACATGGGTTTGAGTGAACTCTGGGAGTTGGTGATGGACAAGGAAGCCTAGCATGCTGCAATTCATGGGGTCGCAAAGAGTCAGACATGACTGAGTGACTGAACTTGATCTGAACCCTAAGATAACCTTCAGAAATTTACCTGGATTTCCATGTGTCTCACTTTGAGAAGGGATTATACATACTGGAAAAGCCAACATTAAAGTACTTTTGGAATTTAGTTTGTACCTGCTCAAGTTCTCCCTCATTAAAAAAAAAAAGAAAAAAAAAGAGCTATTAAGGCCTGGAGAGAAAATAATTATATAGGAAGTGTTGGCTCCTTCCCCAGTATCCATTTATCTTATTAAGAAGTAGCTATGTGGTTTGAGTGGAATTACTCTCCTCTTTGGAGAAGGAAATGGCAGCCCACCCCAGCACTCTTGCCTGGAAAATCCCATGGATGGAGGAGCCTAGTAGGCTACTGTCCATGGGGTCGTGAAGAGTCGGACATGACTAAGTGACTTCACTCTCTATCTACCTACCTATCCTCCTCTTGGGAGGTCTAGAGTGGCTCAGAGGTTAAAGTGTCTGCCTGCAATGTGGGAGACCTGGGTTCAACCCCTGGGTTGGGAAGATCCCGTGGAGAAGGAAATGGCAACCCACTCCAGTATTCTTGCCTGGAGAATCCCATGGACAGAGGAGCCTGGTGGGCTAGAATCCCATGGATGGAGGAGCCTAGTGGGCTACAGTCCACGGGGTCACAAAGAGTCGGAAACAACTGAGCGACTTCACTTCACTTCACTTCATTCTCCTCTTAGTTTAATCAGCCTAATGTCGTTCCCATGGACATGACTGACAGTGTTAGGCAAGCAAACTAAGTGTTACCGATCAGAGAGAAGCTCAGAGTTTTATATGGTTGGAAAGAGGAGCTTTGGCAGGGTCTGGTATGAACTCTACACCCGCTTTCAGCTATTTGACCATCATGAGGACAAAGTTGAGTGGGCAAGCCTGGAGACTGACAGAACTTGAAGAAGAATCCTGATCAAACAGTGACTGAAACCTAATGATCCTAGACTTTTTTTTTTTTTAATGTGAACCCGTAAAATTCTATTTAATCCAGTTTGTTTAGGCGTTCAGTAAACTGCACTTGAAAGCATCCTTACTAATACAGAAATACTTGACATGTTCCCTTCTGCACCTATATGAAATACAGCTGAAATCACAGCATCTTCGGATGGATGCTCATATTTAACCAGGGTAGAAGCGTGATCAAGGCACACACTGATAAGCTCATGCTTTGTTTTCTGCCACACTTTTGCCAAAAGTTTTCCATTGGGAGCTCTCCAGTGAAATAACCGAATGCTGAGTGACCTGAAGATTTCATCTGAATTCAGATGCACGTGTTCACAGGAACACCATTCGCATGCCCGCAGGGTCTCTGGCTTGGTTCTAGGCAAGGAGCAGATACTGTGAACACACTTGCCACCATCACAAACGTTCTTCTCTGCATATGCAAGTTTCCTCCAACATTATTTTTTTTCTTCAAGTCTTTGCTCCTTGATATTGGAGCCAGTTTAAGCTGTTAGACTGTAAAATACAGCTTGCTCTGATGCCCTGAGGGAACTCAGCAAAGAGACCGCTGGCAGCTGATTAGGTCCGAAATTCAGCCATATCAAACATGCCTATTGACAATCTAACTTGAAAGCCAAGAGTTTCCCTTGCCTATTAGGCTGCTATGGTTGGCCTCATCACTGTGTGCACATAATGAGGAAAAAGACTCAGAAAGTGTTTGTGGAAGAACAGTACTTCCTCCTAAACTGGCAGCCAAGCTTGTCATTGCATAAAGAACCATCTGATTTACCTACTGGATGGAAAGTTGGTGTTTAAACAGCTTGCAGAATCCAGGGAAGAAAACAGTCTATCTAGGCTCTCTTTTAGAAACCTGGGCTTATTGGACTGAGGAGCAAGCAGAAGCCAAGATAGAATGTGTTATCCTCTTTGCTAGGGTTTTACTTAATAAGAAATAATGTTTACCTTCTGATTTCCTCAGCTCCATTTGGCTGCAGGTGTTTTTTTCAACTTTGCCATGCAGAACAGACCTTCCAAGAAACTAAGACACCAGGTAAGGAGTACATCGGCATCTTCATTTGCATCCTTTGTCCAGGAATAGTATTTTTGACACATGTCTATTTTACAGACTAGGAACTAAAGCTGTAAACTTATCAGAGGTCACAGATCCAATAAATGTTGCAGATTAAATCTGACTTTAGCCCCTTTGTGAGCAAACCTTTTCTTTATCAGAGATTCTCAACTCAGGTTGTCCTTAGAATCACCTAAGGACCTTTTTAAAATTTATCAATAATAAGATCCTACCCAAGTTTCCACCCAATTTGTCAGAATATTTTGGAGTGGGGCTTGGACACCAGTGGGCTTCCTTGGTGGCTCAGAGGGTAAAGAAGCTGCCTACAATGCAGGAGACTTGGGTTTGATCTCTGGGACAGGAAGATCCCCTGGAGAAGGGAATGGCAACCCACTCCAGTATTCTTGCCTGGAGAATCCCATGAATAGAGGAGCCTGGTGGGTCACAGTCCATGGAGTTGCAAAGAGCCAGACATGACTGAGAGACTAATACTTTCACTTTTACTTTTTTTGGATATCAATATTTTATAGTATCATCCCGAAAGAGCTTAAGTTGCTGGTGGAGATAAGGAAAACAAGGGCTATCATGGAGCATCTTAAACTTTAAAATGCAAATCATGGGGGTTATTGGCAAAATGCAGACCCTCATTCAATAGGTCTGGGGGGGGGGACCTGAGATACTACATTTCTATGAAGCCCCCAGGTGATGTTAATGTTAATAGTTGGGGACCACACTTTTAGTAAGAAGGCTCTGCAACAATGTTCCTCAAACTTTAATGTGTATAAAAATCTAGAACACTAAGAAGAAAAACATAAGCTCAGATTTGTTGCTGTAGAATAGGACCTGGGCCTCTGTATTTGTAATGAGTTCCCCAGAGTTAATGATCCACCATATAATGCATTTGATTCTCAAACTTTCTGCATTGGAATCAGCAGGGAACTTACAAAAAATGATGCCAGGTTCCACCCACAGTGGTTCTGCTTAGGTGATTTGGGTTGAGAATACCACGTATGTGCAACATTCTACAAACTTGCCTTCTATAAGAAGAACTGGGTTCCTTGGCCACATTCCAGGCATTCCTTGTACATTTAAACCCATGGAAGGTGAACCTGAGAAACTATATTTTTAGCAATCATCGCAGGGTCTCTTTCATTCAAGTAAGGTTTAAAAAGAAACACTAGATATGATCAAATCACCCCAAGAATGTATAAAGAAAATATTTTTCACTTTTCTTTGGAATGAATCACATCACTCTTGCTGAATCTTGGAAATTTAGATTACATCTTCTTAAACTTGAAAGCCAGATTTTGGTTTTAGTATTTGTTTCCACCTACTAACTAAGGTCATCTCTTTGTCTCAAGGTTCTTGAGACCTATTTTCTCCATTTATAAACTGAGTGCTGTCCCACTATTCAATCTCTAAAAAATTTTTTCGATATCACGTCGTAGGAAGATTAGTGAACTAGATTCCTGCTTCAAGAGCTGAAATGTGGAGACTTCTTTGGAGGTCCATTGGTTAAGATTTTACCTTCCGATGAAGGGGGTGTGGGTTCAATCCCTGGTTAGGGAGCTAAGATCCTATACTCCTTGCAGCCAGAAAATCAAAACATAAAACAGAAGCAATATTGCAACAAATTCAATAAAGAATTTTAAAATGGTCCACATCAAAAAAAAGAGAGAGAGTTGATATGTGTATTAGTGCATGTGAAACAGAGAGATACAGAGATAGGGAGAGAGAGAGAGAAATTTATTATGAGGACTTGGCTTACATGCTCATAGAGCCTGAGAATTCCCATGATCTGCCATCTGCAAGAGGCAGACACGGGAAAGCTAGGGGTGTAACTCCAGTCCAAGTTTGAAAGCCTGAGAACCAGGGGAGCTAATGGCATAAATCCCAGTCTGAGAGCAGGAGAATATGACATAAAATGTTTCAAGTCAAGTAATGAGGTAGGGGAAAGGGGTGCTTACTGCTTTCTCCACCTTTTGTTCAATTCAGGCCTCAGTGGATTGGATGATGAGCACTCACGTTGAGGAGGGCCATTTACTTTACTGAGTTCACTGATTAAAATGCTAATCTCAGTGCCCTCACAGACACACCCTAAACCAAAGTCTAGTTAAGATGACACATGAAATTAATTATCACACCACAGAACATAAAATAGACATAAGTCAATCAATGTTTCTCACAACCCTAGGCCACAGTTGGTTTAAAAATAAGAGTGTGAATAGGCTGGTGACCTAAATAGAGTAAAACAAAACAAGAAATAGATTCTTTTTGTTTCTAGTAGTGAAGCAAGTCCTTTTGTCTATGCTGGTACTGAAACTGATAGCAACTGAAGAAGAGATGCTATATTCATCTTTCTTTCTCAAAGAGAGCTTGCTTGGGTCATCGAGCTTGAGTATAAAACCAACATAATACTAGAACTGGAAGTTCAGCAAAGAAACCAAATTCTGGATATATTGTTTAGCCCCGGGATTCAGCCATGCCTGAAGAAGCCCCCAGCTGATTTTCTGTAATGTGAGCCAATCTAGATTTTGCACAAGCCAGCTTGTTGGAATCAAAGGAGAGTTCACTGATGTAGTTGGTATTTAGAAGGCGACTCAGGTATACTCCACAAGAGTAAGGAAGCTGACCTAAAACCACAAAGATTATACATTACAAACTGGTATGTTAACAGAAAAAGCTATCTCTGATGGATATTTTTTTAGTAAGGTATTAGGAGGCAAATAAGAGAGCGGTTTGCAAAGGTAGCTGCATTACATAGTAAGAGACAATTTCCTTTATCCATCATTAGAATATTTGAAAAATCCAGAGACCTCTCCCTAGAATGGTACTGACGCACACCTTAAATCAGATCACTTAATGGTCATCTAATGACAGCAAGGACTGTGAATTTTTCATATTTTTTAAAAGATTCATCACAATTTTTTCAAATAATAGAACTAGCATATACCATTTTACCAGTTATTAATAAAGACAAAGCTCTCCCCAGGTGGTTCAGCGGTAAAGAATCTGCCCGCCAATGCAGGAGATGCAAGAGAGGTGGGTTTGATTCCTGGGTTGGGAAGATCCCCTGGAGAAAGAAATGGCAACCCACTCCACTATTCTTGCCTGGAAAATTCCATGGACAGAGGAACCTAGTGGGCTACAGTCCATGTAGAGGGACTGAACACACACACACACACTCACTCACACACACACACACACACACACACATAATAAGGACAAACGTGTTCTTTCCCACTAGAGCAGTGGTTCTCAATCAACAGCTATTTTGCCCCTAGGAGACTTTCAGAAATATCTGGACTTCGTGGGTTGTCACATGGTGGAGAGGAGGTGTTGCTTGCATCTAGTGGACCAAGACAACTAAGAATGCTGCTAAATATTCTATCCTGTACACAAAAGCCTTCAAATACAGAACTATTTAGCACCAAATTACCATAGAACTGAGGCTGAGGACCCTCAGTCAGCTTGAGGTCTGATTATGTTTGCAATCTTTCACCTAGATTAATCATGGTTGAATCAGCATAGGAGAGCCTCAATATCCAAATTTGTTTTCATTTTCTACCAAATTAGAGAATCCCAATGCACTATTAAATATTGCTGAAAAGAGTGTAAAGTATTCAGTAGCTTTGTTACATACCAAGAAGATGTCTTGACTGCAAATAGACCAAAAAAGCTGTTCAGGAACCAAAACAAATCAGGATACTATTTGCTTTCTCTAATCCGTATGCCTTTGGTTGGATATTTTTCATGGCACTTGTCTTTTGTCTTCACCTGTTCCAGTCCTCCTCTCCTGTTGGCTGGCTAATTCCCAACTGAGACTGATATATATACAGTACTGTATATGACTAATGAGGACCTATTGTATAGCACAGAGAGCTCTTCTCTGTGCTCTGTGATGATCTCAATGGGAAAGAAATCTAAAAAACTATACGCGTATATATAACTGATTCATTCCACCATCTTAAATGTCCTCAAGATGAGAAAACTCCAAAATTACAACTCATTGCTGAATAACCATCAACAGGAGACTGCTGGATCCCACAAAAAATATACCCCAAGGGCAAAGGAGAAACCCCAGCAAGATGGTAGGAGGGGCACAATCTCATTTAGAATCAAACCCCATATCCACCTGAGATGCTCAGAGGGCTCAAACAAAACCTTGTGCACACCAGGAGACTCCACAGAGACTGAGCCAGACCTGCCCTTGAGTGTCTGAGTGTCTCCTGTGTAGGTACACATCAGCAGTGGCCTGCTGCAGGGGCAGGGGCTCTGGGTACTGTTGGGAGCCAGCGTGAGGAATCCCACGCGTGACAAGGTCATGCGGAAGGAAGCCTGACAAAACGCAAGGACGTGTTCAGCTTCAGGGATTCCCCCTGGAAATTCCTGAGCATCCACCCCCCAAGACCAGAATCTGCCTGCTTTACTATGTTATGCTTTCCACCTACTCTTCTGTCATTAACAGGGGACTGTCCCCTCACCACCTTTTTCTGGAAAAAATTAGAGCTTTTAGATAATAAATCTCCTGGGCATTATACGAATGTTTCAATCCAAAAACCCCTCTGATGGCTTTCTAGCCTGCCTGCAGGACTCGTACAGCTGCGCATGTGATTGTTTGAGGCCTCCCGACTGTGGGAGGCACAGGAAGCTTAAACATCCTAGGAATGTCGGGGCTTCCAAGGAGTCAAAATCATTAGAATAGGACTGATTAAAGGTTTCATTTGTTGAGCCAATACTTGCTGCCAAATTTTCATATCTTTTATTTTTAGGTATAGTTGGTATATAGAAAAACAGGTAGTAGACCTGGTATTAGCAACACTAGATCTTTAGTTAAGTACTTTCTTTGTTATAACCCACTGCACCTTTGTTCTATAGGAATGTAACTTTTTTGTACCTTGAGGGTGATGCAGAGTAAAGAAAAATCACTTCTAGGGATAAGGAGTTTTCTGGACAATTATCCAGGAGGAGAGCCATAAAAATGTTAACAAGCCTCTTGGCCAGAAGATAATGTAAACCACCTGAGACCTTTTGTATATGGGAGGGTATGCAAAAAGAAAGCCTTGTCTCAATGAGGGTCAGGACTGCTGCCCCTGCATAACTCTTTTTCTTTATGTACAACTTGGGGTATATAAGCTGATTTTGAAAAATAGTTTTTGGAGTCTTGCACCGATGCTGGGCTTCCCCATGTCATTCTTTTCTTTTTCCGGCTGAATTCCTATCTGGAACAGGAAGGCTCATCATGTCTACTTATTTGTCCCAGCTTCTAAGATCCGTAAGAGAGAGAGCCCAAGGTGGGGCACTCTCCGATATTCAAACAGATGCCGGTGGCCTAACGTAGATGGTGCAAGTTCCTTGTCTGGAACTTTATTGGTCTTCCACATAATCCAAGTTATTCAGCCTCTTCTCTCCACCTAAATTTCCTACTATATTATTTTCTTCCTAATCTAATCTTATATCTCTAAATGAAAAAGTTTTCCTCGCCAACGCCATCCACCCTTCGAATTCCCTGGGTCCACCTGGGCTGGACCCCGGCAGGGTGCAGCGGACCTGCATATGGCATAAGCCCTCTTGGAGGAGGTTGCCATTAACCCCACCATAGAGCTGCCAGAACTTACACAGGACTGGGCAAACAGACTCTTGGAGGGCACAAACAAAACTTTGTGTGCACCAGGACCCAGGAGAAAGGAGCAGTGACCCCACAAGAGACAGACCCAGACTTGCTGGTGAGTGTCCGGGAGTCTCCAGTGGAGGCGTGGGTCAGTGCAGCGGTGGCCTGGCGTGGGACCAGGGGTACTGAGCGCAGCAGTGCATGCATGGGACCTTTTGAGGGAGGTCACCATTATCTTCATCACCTCCACCATACTTGGCCTCAGGTCAAAGAACACGGAGGGAACACAGCCCTGCCCATTAACAGAAAATTGGATTAAAGATTTACTGAGCATGGCCCCGCTCATCAGAACAAGGCCTAGTTTCCCCCTCGGTCAGTTTCTCCCATCAGGAAGCTTCCATAAGTCTCTTGTCATTATCCATCAGAGGACAAACAGAATGAAAACCACAAATACATGAAACTAATCAAACTGATCACATGGACTATAGCCTTGTCTAATTCAGTGAAACCATGAGCCATGCCATGTAGGGCCACCCAAGACAGACGGGTCGTGGTGGAGAGTTCTGACAAACTGTGGTCCACTGGAGAAGGGAATGGCAAACTACTTCAGTATTCTTGGCTTGAGAACTCCATGAACAGTATGAAAAGGCAAAAAGATAGGACACTGAAAGATGAACTTCCCAGGTCAGTAGGTGTCCAAAATTCTACTGGAGATCAGTGGAGAAATAACTCCAGAAACAATGAAGAGATGGAGCCAAAGCAAAAACAACACCCAGTTGTGGATGTGACTGATGATGGAATTAATGTTCAATACTGTAAAAAACAATATTGCATAGGAACCTGGAAGGTTAGGTCCATGAATCAAGGTAAATTGGAAGTGGTCAAACAGGAGATGGCAAGAGTGAATGTCGACATTTTAGGAATCAGCAAACTGAAATGGACTGGAATGGGTGAATTTAACTCAGATGACCATTATATCTACTACTGTGGGCAAGAATCCCTTAGAAGAAATGGAGTAGCCATCATGGTCAACAAAAGAGGCTGAAATGCAGTACTTGGGGGCAATCTCAAAATCGACAGAATGATCTCTGTTCGTTTCCAAGGCAAAACATTCAATATCACAGTAATCCAAGTCTATGCCCCAACCAGTAATGCTGAAGAAACTGAAATTGAATGGTTCTATGAAGACCTACAAGACCTTCTAGAACTAACACCCAAAAAAGATGTCCTCTTCATTATAGGGGACTGGAATGCAAAAGTAGGAAGTCAAGCGATACCTGGAGTAACAGGAAAATTTGGCGTTGGAGTACAGAATGAAGCAGGGCAAAGGCTAGCAGAGTTTGGCCAAGAGAATGCACTGGTGATAGCAAACACTCTCTTCCAACAACACAACAGAAGACTCTACACATGGACATCACCAGATGGTCAACACCAAAATCAGATTGATTATATTCTTTGCAGCCAAAGATGGAGAAGCTCTATACAGTCAGCAAAAACAAGACCAGGAGCTGACTGTGCCTCAGACCATGAACTCCTTATTGCCAAATTCAGACTTAAATTGAAGAAAGTGTGGAAAACTGCTAGACCATTCAGGTATGACCCAAATCAAATCCCTTACGATTATATAGTGGAAGTGAGAAATAGATTCAAGGGATTAGATCTGATAGACAGAGTGCCTGAAGAACTGTGGATGAAGGTTTATGACATAGTACAGAAGGCAGGGATCAAAATCATCCCCAAGAAAAAGAAATGCAAAAAGGTAAAAATGGTTGTCTGAGGAGATCTTACAAATAGCTGAGAAAATAAGAGAAGCTAAAGGTAAAGGAGAAAAGGAAAGATATACTCATTTGAATGCAGAGTTCCAAAGAATAGCAAGGAGAGATAAGAAAGCCTTGCTCAGTGATCAATGCAAAGAAATTGAGAAAAACAATAGAATAGGAAAGACTAGAGATCTCTTCAAGAAAATTAGAGATACGAAGGGAACATTTCATGCAAAGATGGGCTTGATAAAGGACAGAAATAGTTTGGACCTAAGAGAAGCAGAAGATATTAAGAAGAGGTGGCAAGAATACACAGAAGAACTATACAAAAAAAGATGTTCATGACCCAGATAACCACAATGGTGTGATCACTCACCTAGAACCAGACATTCTCGAATGCAAAGTCGAGTGGACCTTAGGAAGCATCACTAGGAAAAAGCTAGTGGAGGTGATGGAATTCCAGTTGAGCTATTTGAAATCCTGAAAGATGATGCTGCAAAAGTGCTGCACTCAATATGCCAGCAAATTTGGAAAACTCAGCAGTGGCCACAGGACTGGAAAAGGTCAGTTTTCATTCCAGTGCAAAAGAATGTTCAAAGTATTGCACAACTGCACTCATCTAACATGCTAGCAAAGTAATGCTCAAAATCCTCCAGGCCAGGCTTCAACAGTACGTGAACTGTGAACTTCCAGATGTTTAAGCTGGATTTAGAAAAGGCAGAGGAACAAGACATCAAATTGCCAACATCCATTGGATCATCTAAAAAGCAAGAGAGTTCCAGAAAAATATCTATTTCTGCTTTATTGACTACACCTAAGTCTACATCATGAGAAACGCTGGACTGGAAGAAACACAAGCTGGAATCAAGATTTCTGGGAGAAATATCAATAACCTCAGATATGCAGATGACACCACCCTTATGGCAGAAAGTGAAGAAGAACTAAAAAGCCTCTTGATGAAAGTGAAAGAGGAGAGTGAAAAAGTTGGCTTAAAGCTCAACATTCAGAAAATGAAGATCATGGCATCCGGTCCCATCACTTCATGGGAAATAGATGGGGAAACGGTGTCAGATTTTATTTTGGGGGACTCAAAAATCACTGCAGATGGTGACTGCAGCCATGAAATTAAAAGACACTTACTCCTTGGAAGAAAAGTTATGACCAACCTAGATGGCATATTCAAAAGCAAAGTCATTACTTTGCCGACTAAGGTCCATCTAGTCAAGGCTATGGTTTTTCCAGTGGTCATGTATGGATGTTAGTGTTGGACTGTGAAGAAGGCTGAGCGCTTAAGAATTGATGCTTTTGAACTGTGGTGTTGGAGAAGACCCTTGAGAGTCCCCTGGACTGGAAGGAGATCCTAAAGGAAATCAGTCCTGAATATTCATTGGACTACTATGTATAACTATTATGTGAGTGTGTGTGTGTGTAGATAGATTAAGAGATAAATAATGATTGATAAATGTGTATACATGGGTTATGCACATATATTTCCCAGTTCTGTCTGCTGAGAGGCATCAGAAATAGTGACACCTCTGTAGCACTGAGAAAATTGTAAAAATTTTAAAAAGAAAGTTTAAAAAGAAAGGTGATCGTCCACATCAGTCTCCATGAGTATATACATACAAACACATAATTACATGCTTTGAAAATCACCAGTGTTTGCTTTAAATAGATTATACTAAACACATCTCTTTGCAAATTCTTGTCATTTAGTTGCATAATATCCCATGAAAATATGCATATGCCACCATTTAACTGAACATTCTTTTCTTGATAGACATTCAGTGTATCATACTCTATTTTCAGTGTGTCCCAGTGTCTCGCTCCATAAACCAAGTCTGTGATGTCCATGTTAATGCTTTGGGCTAGAAATTTTCGTGGATGGTTTTGTGATCCCCTTCTGACAAAGGCATATCTTCTCTTTTTGTCTGTTGCAAATCCTTTTCTGTTTCCTACCGAACAATGGCACATTCTGAAGGGTTGCCCACATCTCTGGTTTTGGATTCACTCTTTACCCTCTCAAGCCCTCATCTGAAAAACCATTGTCCCTTGTGCACTGAGGCAAGAGGCATTGTATGTTGCTCAGCAACCCAGGGGCAGTGAGAATAAAAAATAGGAGAGTGAGTGGAGATTGGTCAGAAACACGTTCACAGGCCAGGAGGATGGGATGAGGAGAAATTGAGACCAGGTCTGGAAAAAGCAGTGGATAGTACAGGTTCATCATATTAAGTGGTACCATATAGTATTTGTCCTTTTGTGTCTGGCTTACGTCACTTAGCATAATGTCCTCCAGATTCATCCATGTTGTCACAAATGACAGGATTTCCTTAATAAAGAGGTTAAACAAAGAACTGTCTCCTAATAGAAAGGATGGATATTTCATTTCAGGGTGGAAGACTCATCTATCCTGAACTGTTTAAACAGATGTGGCAGAATGATAGTTAATCCAGTATTTAGTGTTTCCCCCAAATCTTACATATTCTGTAGAATTCTCAGAGCAGGTATGGAAGTGGGAGGCAGTCTCACTGCCTGGGTGCTTTGCAAAGCAGTGGGGCCCTGCCATGTGGTCTAGAATTCAAGATGAAGTTCTTGGGAAGTAGGTAGGTGATAGTTTGTATGAAGTACGGAAGACCAGTGTGGACCTTTGATTCTATGAACTGGGCAATCACAGAGATACAAAGCTCTGTGGGTTCCTTTTTTTGTTGTTGCTTTGTTTTGGGGGGGTTTGGGGGTCTGTTTGTCTGGTTTTGGCTGTGCCACACAGCATGTGACATCTTAGTTCCCCAACCAGGGATTGAACCTAAGCACTCTGCATTGAAAATGCAGAGTCTTAACCACTGGACCACCAAGGAAGTCCCCAAAGGTCTGTGGGAATGGGACAGCATTCATCTGGCTCATCCTTGTGTCTCCACCACCTGTACTGCACCTACACAAAGAAATCTCTCAATGATTTGTTGAATTAAGAACTGGATATTGCAATGAATAAATAAACCAGTATGTGCATGCATGCTAAAACCCGTCAGTCTTGTTTGACTCTTAGTGACCCTATGGACTGTATCCCACCTAGTTCCTCTGTCCCACAGGAACTCTCCAAGCAAGAATACTGGAGTGGGTCGCCATGCCCTCTTCCAGGGGCTCTTTCCAACCTAAGGATCAAACCTGTGTCTGTTTTGTCTCCTGCACTGACGGCCAGGTTCTTTACCACTAGCGCTACCTGGGAAGCCCAAATAAACCAGAGGGGAAGTTTTTGCTTTTGCTTCTAAACAAACATGTAGTTTTCATCTTGAAGGAAAGGGGCCACCTGTCCTAGAAGTCTCAACAGCTATACTTCACCTCCTGATTCCCAGGCTTCAGTGTGGAGAATAAGAATTAACGTCCCATTTTTCCTACCTTTTCCTGAGAATAGCAACAACAAAAAAAACCCTGAACCTGGACTTTAGTAGTCTTAGCTGGGTGTGAGTGAAACCTGTAGGCACAAAGCCACCTCAGGGTGGTTAACTCCTATAGCAAGTTAGAGAGAAGCACTCATATTTTTACCCATAGATTGGCAAGTATTAATGCCTTAAAAAAATTTAAATTACGAAAAACAGTGGTGAGACTATGAAGAAACAGTGACTTTCAAGTACTGCTGTTACGAAAGTAATTTGGCAATACCTTTTAAAATCAGAAGTGCTCTAAACGATTCCATGATTGCTACCTGCCCTGGAGACACACTCCCATATGTACTGCAGCATAACTTACTTTAGTGAAAAGGTAGGAGCAAGTTAATATTTATTAAGAGGGGAATAGTTAAATCAAATAAAATGGCATAGAGCTATGAAATGGGATATTTTTGAATGAAATAAAAATTTCTCAAGAATGGTGCAGAATGATAGCATTAATTTAAGACACAGAGAGATTCTATTTGTATACTTATAGCAAATTCTTCCCAGGCTGATGGTAACCACTACGTTTGGGTATGGGAAGAAGAGACAGAGACTGGGTTAGTGATCTAATGCAACATTTACTTTATATGAAAAATTTTAACTTACTGGGAGAGTGAATATAAGTTCAGTGTAGATAGTGGTTAACTAGGGATATCAACTTTTTAAAATTTGATGTTTTGAATCCTGTCTTTGCCACTTACTGGAGAAGGAAATGGCAACCCACTCCAGTATTCTTGCCTGGAAAATCCCATGGACGGAGGAGCCTGGCAGGCTACATACCATGGGGTCGCAAAGAGTCGGACACAATTGAGCAACTTCACTTTCACTTCTTTTTTTATTCAGCTGTGTGACCTTAGGCACCTTGGTTAACCTCTCTGTGCCCCCATTTTCCTCATCTGTAACATAGTATCATCATCATATCTGCCTTCTAGCACATTAAGGAGATTTACAATGTTAATACAAATAAAATACTTAGAAAGGTGCCCAGCACATAGTAAACCATCAGTAAATGCTAGCTATCAATGTTACTCATATAGTTAAAGTCAGCTAAAATATTTTTCAGGCTATAAAAGAAGGAAAGAAGAAAAGAAGGAAGCAAGAAGAGTTTATGCTACTCTTTCCAAAGTAAAGACAGCCTTTGATCAAAACAGTGTGTTTTCAAAACAAAATGTCCTCTTGAATCATTCAGAAATGTCATCCTCTTCCTCCCACAATCGGGGTAATTATCACGGCTGGGAGCTATTTCTTTAACACATACCCAATCATGATGTGGCAGCCCAAGAGTTCAGAGACAGGGAAATGTCTTTCTCTCTCTTTTTCTTTTTAACATAATCTAAATTTAACAAGCCCATTAAAGCAAAGGTTTCAACAGTTGACACTGAACTGATTACAATATTTAATAAATCCTACTCCCAAATGAGGGCTTTTAACCGCCAGCCAGAAACCAAAGTTGTACTATGTTCATCCCTTTTGTGCCAAGATTTTGTGGGAGTGTGCTATGGGGAACCCCCTTTGTGCTCCATCAAAGCAATGGAAGTAATTATGAATACCTTTTAAAGTGCCATTTATAGGTCCCAATTGACTTCACAATGCTTCAGAAAGCTGGGATCTAGGTGTTTTTTTTTTCCCCCTACAGCAGAGTAAGATGCTATTTTGATGGAAAGGAAACAAAATCTCACCATTCTGAGACCCTAAAACATGGCCAAGGATATTTAGTTCCCACCCTGGATCTGTAATGTGAGGGTAGCCACCTTGTCTTTCTAGACTTGGCTCAGCTGTAAAACAAAAGGATTTGATCAGATGAGGATTTTGCTTTGCTAGTTTATGCTTCTGTGGTTACAGTTCCGGAGTCACTGCCTTTTGCTAAGTGACTGAAGAAAGACACATTCCCCATGGAGATTGATTCATGGCCTCTGTTTCCCCTATGCAGATATATTCCTGTACACCGAGGTCCTTGTGTCATCGTTAAACTGCTTCCTGCTGGGATCTGCAAGGGAGAAGCTTGGCTCAAAATTAGTGTGGCAGATGGGGTGGGGTCTCCATGCTGAAGGAAAGGGGGTGCTTTCCTTCCAAGGCCCAAGAGTGGGCTCTTGTCTATTACCCAGAAATTAATTTTTTGAGGAGACACACATGCTGGCCAAGGAAGAGACTTTATCGGGAAGGGGTTCCCGGAGGAGAGAAAGAGAACTGCTCTGCCACGTGGCTCACAGTCTTGGGCCCTACAGTAACTGGGTGGATTTCCAACCCTGGCCAATCGTTCTGACTCAGGGTCCTTCCTGGTGGCTGTGTGCGTCTCTTCCAGGATGGATTTCTGCGAGGAGGATTCTGGGAGATTGCTTGGACATATGGACTGGAGTTTTCTCTCTCCTTTTGACTGTTCTTGGATTCTTCCAGTTGGTGGTGTTCTTTACCACAACCTCCTATTTAAGGTCACTCATGCAGGTGTTTACAAAGGTGTCTGGCCAGGGCAAGTGCTTTTGGTTAGTGGTTCGCCTAACACCCCCATTCTGGAAAGGTCTTTCCTGCTTTGAGGAAAAGTGGAGTGTCTGCAGACTGGAAACAAAAAGCATGGGAAAAGTGGATCCCAGAGGCATCTGGGACTGTCCTGGAAAAGAATTGCATCTCTCAGATCATCTTTCTCTCAAAGCACTTGAGGATAAATCAGTGTCACCAAGCCTCTGAGCATCTTAGTCTCTGACTCTTGCCTACATCATTTTCAGACAAGACCCGATCCTCTCAGGTATGTATGTCTATCTCCAGTTTTTTTTTTTTTTGTCTCCCAAGGGGCAGCTTTTTGCTTTTCCTTAGGGGCATTTATCCCTTGGCTGTTAGTGCTTTGGTCTCTCTCTACATTTCCTTCTCTTTTCCGTCTATTTTTTTTTTTTTCTTTTTGGCCTGAAATTGACTGACCTTTGTGGCTTATGGGCTTGTGTCTAAAATAGTTGAGGCTGTTAAAGATTCAAAATTTACAGCCAGATAAAAGAATAAGGCAGCCTCTGAAAATTTCAGTACGAGATACCAGCCCAAGGGTAAGTGCCCTTGACAGCCAGCATTCGCAGCCTTAGGGGAATCCTTCTCTCGGAGGCTCTCGGCTGCAGGCCCAATGGGAAACACTAAGATGAATCAGACTAGCCCCAGGTTCCCGGGGAGGGAGAGAAAGCCGGAGAACTGTGTATCATCTGTTTTCCTGACTCATGGCTGTGGGCTGCTTAGAAAACCACCCAGAAAGGTCCTTATATCAGATGAGCTGCTGGCCTCACGCCCCTCTGATTCCCAGGGAAATCATGATTTGGCTGATTGTAGGATATTTTTTGGAACACCAGCCTGGGCATCAGTACACACCAGAAAGGCGTGTGTCCTCCTGGAAGATGGACAGGATGTTCCAGAGGCTGGTAGCCAAGGAGATCTCTCCTTCCCCTTCCCTCCTCCAGCACCTGGCTGCATCAGGGAAGGGCAGGAGGCTGAGACACAGGACAGTACCTGCTTAGGCCATGTGGTCCTCCCAATTAGCCATGGCTGCACTGTTCCCAGGCCCAAGGTCACATGAGGGCATGATCTGGTTTGTGCTATAGGGTCTAATATGATGCTTGGCATGCAGTCAAGAAAAATATCTATTGGCTGAATTTGTAAAAGATGGTTTAGGCCCTGGAAGCAGGTCTCAATTCTAGCAGAATATTTTACAGCAACCACGCCCTCAACCCCACACCCATCACCCCCCACCCCAATGCACCCCCCAACACACACACTGTTCCCAGCCAGGGCTGCCTCTTCTTGACTCCCCTTGTTTTTCCACCATAAAAAAAGCAGAATGATAGATGGGAGAAAAGTAAAGTGGCTGCTTCCAAAGAGGAGCTGGGACACACTGATGAGGGAATTGTAGCATCTGTGAACCAGTGCCGAATGGAATCTCAAACACAGAGTTTTAGGTAGAGTCGAAAAGACTAGCTTTATTGCTCTGCCAAGCAAAGGGGGAACACACGCTCTCAAAACTGTGTCCCAACAGAGGGGATGGGGGAGCAGGAGGCTTGGTGAGGAGTTTTATAGCAATGGTTTAGGAACTCAAGGGAAGGGCTGCTGATAAGGATCAGGATGTGTGCAGGGCCTGAATTCCTTTAATCTGGCCTCAGGTGGTCTTTTGATGAGCTGTGGTTTTCCGGTTATCAAACTGTGACCTTCTGTCTGGAATGAGGAATGCTTCATTAAGTAGTTAATATCTTCTCTTTACTGGGGGTTTTAGTTCTGCAGAGAGCTCAGTTCAGTTCGGTTCAGGTCAGTCGCTTGGTCGTGTTTGACTCTTTGCAACCCCATGAATCGCAGCATGCCAGGCCTCCCTGTCCATCACCAACTCCCGGAGTTCACTCAGACTCACGTCCATCAAGTCCGTGATGCCATCCAGCCATCTCATCCTCTGTCATCCCCTTCTCCTCCTGCCCCCAATCCCTCCCAGCATCAGAGTCTTTTCCAATGAGTCAACTCTTTGCATGAGGTGGCCAAAGTACTGGAGTTTCAGCTTTAGCATCATTCCTTCCAAAGAAATCCCAGGGCTGATGTCCTTCAGAATGGACTTGTTGGATCTCCTTGCAGTCCAAGGGACTCTCAAGAGTCTTCTCCAACACCACAGTTCAAAAGCATCAATTCTTTGGTGCTCAGCTTTCTTCACAGTCCAACTCTCACATCCATACATGACTACTGGAAAAACCATAGCCTTGACTAGACGGACCTTTGTTGGCAAAGTAATGATTCTGCTTTTGAATATGCTGTCTAGGTCGGTCATCACTTTCCTTCCAAGGAGTAAGCATCTTTTAATTTCATGGCTGCAGTCACCATCTGCAGTGATTTTAGAGCCCCCCAAAATAAAGTCTGCCACTGTTTCCACTGTTTCCCCATCTATTCCCCAAGAAGTGATGGGACCGGATGCCGTGATCTTCGTTTTCTGAATGTTGAGCTTTAAGCCAACTTTTTCACTCTCCTCTTTCATCAAGAGGCTTTTGAGTTCCTCTTCACTTTCTGCCATAAGGGTGGTGTCATCTGCATATCTGAGGTTATTGATATTTCTCCCAGCAATCTTGATTCCAGCTTGTGCATCTTCCAGCCCAGCATTTCTCATGATGTACTCTGCATAGAAGTTAAATAAGCAGGGTAACAATATACAGCCTTGACGGGCTCCTTTTCCTATTTGGAACCAGTCTGTTGTTCCATGGTCAGTTCTAACTGTTGCTTCCTGACCTGCATATAGGTTTCTCAAGAGGCAAGTTAGGTGGTCTGGTATTCCCATCTTTTTTAGAATTTTCCACAGTTATTGTGGTCCCCACAGTCAAAGGCTTTGGCATAGTCAATAAAGCAGAAATAGATGTTTTTCTGGAACTCTCTTGCTTTTTTGATGATCCAGCGGATGTTGGCAATTTGATCTCTGGTTCCTCTGCCTTTTCTCAAACCAGCTTGAACATCTGGAAGTTCACGGTTCACGTATTGTTGAAGCCTGGCTTGGAGAATTTTGAGCATTACTTTACTAGCATGTGATATGAGTGCAATTGTGCGGTAAGTTTGATCATTCTTTGGCATTGCCTTTCTTTGCGATTGGAATGAACACTGACCTTTTCCAGTCCTGTGGCCACTGCTGAGTTTTCCAAATTTGCTGGCATACTGAGTGCAGCACTTTCACAGCATCATCTTTCAGGATTTGAAATAGCTCAACTAGAATTCCATCACTTCCACTAGCTGTGTTCATAGTGATGCTTTCTAAGGCCCACTGGACTTCCCATTCGAGGATGTCTGGCCCTAGGTGAGTGATCACAGCATTGTGATTATCTTGGTCGTGAAGATCTTTTTTGTAGAGTTCTTTTGTGTATTCTTGCCACCTCTTCTTAATATCTTCTGCTTCTGTTAGGTCCATACCATTTCTGTCCTTTATTGAGCCCATCTTTGCATGAAATGTTCCCTTGGTATCTCTAATTTTCTTGAAGAGATCTCTAGTTTTTCCCATTCTGTTCTTTTCCTCTATTTCTTTGCACTGTTCGCTGAAGAAGGCTTTCTTATCTCTTCTTGCTATTCTTTGGAACTCTGCATTCAGATGCTTGTATCTTTCCTTTTTTCCTTTGCTTTTCGCTTCTCTTCTTTTCACAGCTATTTGTAAGGCCTCCTCAGACAGCCATTTTGCTTTTTTTGCATTTCTTTTCCATGGGGATGGTCTTGATCCCTGTCTCCTGTACAATGTCACAAACCTCACTCCATAGTTCATCAGGCACTCTGTCCATCAGATCTAGTCCATTAAATCTATTTCTCACTTCCACTGTATAATCATGAGAGCTCAGAGATATTTTTATCTATATCCCTTGAGGGGAATCAGCACCCTGCCCCAAGGATGCAGTATTGTTTGTTGACTGCTCCTTCTTCTCTGCATCCCCTCTCTTCCCTGATTAGCAACTGTGTGAACCTTTAGAACTCCGGGAAGGTCAGGAAACGGGGGACACAGAAAGTCTCTTGTGCCCAGGAGCCCCATGGAGTCCTACTCAGCCTCAACATCAGGGGTCGAAAGGAGACTTAATTTAACCTGTATAAAAATTATCTTTGACTTAAAAACAATCATATACAGAAATTGTCCTATCAAATATTAATATTAAACTTTGAATATATAATATAATACGGCACATGGCAAAGCGTTTGAAAAGTACTATGTGTGCATGTTTTAGTTACTCAGTCGTGTCTGAGTCTTTGCAACCCCTGGACTGTAGCCCACAAGGCTCCTCTGCCCATGGAATTCTCCAGGCAAGAATACTGGAATGGGGAGCTATTCCTTTCTCCAGGGGATCTGGCTGACCCAGGGATTGAGCTCAGGTCTCCTGTATTGCAGGCAGATTTTTACCTTCTGAGCCACCAGGGAAGCCCTTAAAAGTACTATTTCCACTGACAATGAAGTTTCCCATTGACCCTTGCAGTTGACCTCCCAAGAGAGGTCAACCTCCTGCTTCTTGCAACCTGTGACTGTGTCACCTTTCATGGCAAGTGGGACTCTCCTGATGTGATTAAGCTCAGGATTTTGAGTTGGGAAGGTTTTCCTGGATTATCCAAATGGATCCAGTGTAAACACAAGGGTCCTTTTCAGAAGGAAATAGGAGGGTGACAATCAGAGTCTGAAAAAGAGATGTGATGACAGAAACAGAGGTAGAGAGAGGCAGGGCCATGAGCAAAGCAATGTGGCAGCCTCTGGAAGATGGAAAAGGCAAGTACATAGGTTCCTGCCTAGAGCTTTCAGAAAGAATGCAGCCCTCCCCACTGATTTTAGGACTTCTGACATTGAGAACTATAAGATAAAGTGTGTTGTTTTAAACCCCTGAATGATGATTTGTTAAAGCAGCAGTAGGCAATTAAAACAACCTCTGACTTCTTAGATCCTCTTCCCAGAGGCAATTTACGGCCCCCTGTACTCTTGTCTCCTTCAAGAAACAAGATACACTTGACCCTTGAGCAAGGTAATGGTTAGGGGCTCCAATACCCCTGTGCAGTTGAGAATCGACATATAACTTTACAGTCAGCCCTCTTATCCAAAGTTCTGCATCCCTGGATTCAGCCAAGTTCAGATCACATAGTACTGCAGTAAGTATTCAATGAAAAGAATCTGTGTATACGTGGACCCCTGTGTAGCTCAAACCTGTGTTGTTCAAGAGTGAGCTATATGTATGACATATGTGTATATATATATATAAAACATAAATTATATGGCAAAACTATACACACATATATACAGATATACATGTGGAAATACACAGATGCAGAGATGTGTGTGTGTGTGTGTGTGTGCTCCATTGTGTCTAATTCTTAAGAATCCCTTTGACTATAGCCAGCCAGGCTCCTCCATACATGGGATTTTCCAGGCAAAAATACTCGAGTGGGTTGCCATTTCTGGATATATCAATACATAGGTAGTATAGATAATAGGGCTTCCCTGATAGCTCAGTTGGTAAAGAATCCACCTGCAATGCAGGAGACCCTGGTTCAATTCCTGGGTAGGGAAGATCTGCTGGAGAATGGATAGGCTACCCACTCCAGTATTCTTGGGCTTCACTTGTGGCTCAGCTGGTAAAGAATCCGCCTGCCATACAGAAGACTTGGGTTCGATCCCTGGGTTGGGAGGATCCCCTGGAGAAGGGAAAGGCTACCCACTCCAGTATTCTGGCCTGGAGAATTCCAGGGACTGTATAGTCCATTGGGTTGCAAAGCGTTGGACACAACTGAGCGACTTTCACTATTCACTGTTCATTAATATAGATAATATACATATCATATCTATAAAATATAGATATTTATTAAATGTCTGCATCCAGATATTAAATATAAAAGCCATTAAGAATCCATGCTCAGATACATATGTATGTTTGCTTTATTTTACACGGAGTTTGTACCATACATCTTTCCTCACCTTGCTTTCTTCTCCTAACAGTGTAGCTTGGAGACTTTTCAATATCAGTGCACACAGATATGCTTTGTTCCTCCAAATAAATATTTTAATAGAAAAAAATCAGCAGGAAATTCCTTGAGACTTGTGTTTTGATTTCTAGATTCTCACTCCATGGATCTGCTTCCTAGGTGCTCCCTCTTTAGTTCCCTGAAGGGCTTTATTGATGATTCAGTGGGTGGTGATGGAGAGGAAGAAAGCTGTCTTATTTCTGATATCCTATCCACTTATTTCTCTCTGCCTCCCCCCACCCCCACTCTTCTCATAGGGAAGTGCCTTCTTCTAACAGAAAGAAAACACAGTCAGGCCAGAAGAATTGGTGTAAGTGGTGCCTGAACACGGTGTGTTTATCCCATAAATGGATTTAGTCCATTTCGAAATCTCCTGCTACTTATTTCTCTGAAACCAGGGAGTCCTGGTTTCAAATTCTGTCTGAGCACTAATTAGGGTTGTGAACGTGCCCTGCTATTTCATCTTGGAAGACCGGCCTCTGTGCATATCAGGTTCAGCTCTTAGTGGCATTGAATATCAAATTAAATGAGACACCGCAAATAAAGAACCCAGCACCATGCCCATGTTGGAGGTTCCCAAGACTACCCTTGGTTTTCAGGATCCTATAGAAAAGCTCAGAAAAGCTGTTATATTCACAGTTATGGTTTATGACAGTGAAGTGAAAGTTGCTCAGTCGTGTCCGACTCTTTGCGACCCCATGAACTATACAGTACACAGAATTCTCCAGACCGGAATACTGGTGTGGGTAGCTTTTCCCTTCTCCAGGGGATCTTCCCAAGCCAGGGATCGAACCCAGGTCTCCCACATTGCAGGTAGATTCTTTACCAGCTGAGCCACAAGGGAAGCCCATGACAGTGAAAGAATGCATATTAAAGGCAGCAAAAGGAATAGATACGTAGGGTAGAATCCTTCCATTTGTGTTCTCCGTAAGGAGAGAGCTTAATGCTCTCAGCGATGACATGTGACAACACTCATGAAGTATTACCAACTAGGGAAGCTCACACAAGCTTTGGTGTGCAGGGTTTTTGTCAGGGGTCAGTTACATAAGATGGAGCATCCCCACATTTCAATGTCAAATTGATATATCATGCTCCAAAGCTCCAGGCATAAAAAGTGATAATTTGCCCTACATCACATTGCTAGTATAAACAACCAGGCATGACCCAAAGTTCAGATGTCCAAAGATGCTCTTATCAGGCAGACTATTTCAAGGATATTCACAGGTCATCTCCCAGGCACTGATAAAGGACAAGTCTTGAAAAGCTCTGTAACACACTGGTTTTGGGCAAACAGTGTCTGCTGAGTTAAACCTTTCTGCACAATAGTCGTCATCACAGTAAATAAAGGCTTGTTTCTCTCTCCAAATCCCTACCTTCCTTTCAACTCAAAGACACCAAGCTCTGTCATTGTGCAAAATGTCTGTTCAGCATCATCTTACTTGATGTCCACAGTGATTTTCAGTGGTATCATTTGTTTCTTATTTTACAGAAAGTGAAAGTGAAAGTTAAGTCACTCAGTCATGTCTGACACTTTGTGACCCCGTGGACTGTAGGCTTCTCTGTTCATGGGATTCTCCAGGCAAGAATACTGGAGTGGGTTGCCATTTCCTTCTTCAGGGGATCTTTCCGACCCAGGGATCGAACCCAGGTCTCCCGCATTGCAGGCAGATGCTTTAACCTCTGAGCCACCAGTTGAGCTCATTTTACAGAAGATGAAACCAAGCCCAGAGAGGTTGAGTAATGTTTTTAACCTCACATGCCTACTGTGTTCAGGGAGAGGATTCAAGTCAAGCCTCTGACAACACAGCCTATACTATAATCATTTCTGCTTTACCCACGTTTACTAAAATGGAGACCAAACAGATGACTGACATGGCACTTTGCATGGAGGCTCAGCAAATCCATGATGTTTTTTTCATCTACTTCTTAAACATCATTTCCCCAAGAAAGACTTCTGTGGATCGTCAAACTTAATTCAATCTACCCGTCAGCACAGTCATAAGCAATTTGTACTAAGGACAATCAGGAAGAAATGGAGTTTAAGTCACGAAAAGAAGTGGATGAAGACAGGATATCTCATTTGCTGCCACGGGTCATTGGTCACCCTGTCCTTGGCCGAGAGGGTGGGGACCACTTCCTCTGTCAGTTGTCAAGGAAGCTCATCCTGGGCAAACACCTGATTGCTCCCTTGGCAGGGGAAGTAGCAGACTTTGATGTTTGTAAGAAAGGCATTTGCCGAGGGAGAAAGGGCATGACATTTGTACAGTCTTTTAAACCATTATTTTAAATGTTAAATGTTTCCATTTCTTGGCCTCTGGGCCAGATTCCCAAATCACACCATTATTTAAAAGTTTGCATAGTGGTGCATTTTAACGTGGCTTTGAAGTACACAGGAAAACTGTTAATAACAATTATTTTAAATTCATAATAGCTATTTTTCCTATTATGTATTATAAGTTGCTTGCAAGCAAGAATCCTTTCTGACATATTCATCAGTACTATTGATGTCTACAACAATGCGGGATGCTTAGACTTTGAAGAAATACTGGATGAATAAGTACATGAATAAATTAATACAGTGTAATAAGAAGTGTGTTCTCCTTATAGATAGTTTCTTACACCCTCTGGGAGCACTGACCTCTTGGGGATAAAATGCTCTTTTGTTAGTATAGGCAGAAGGGCATATAGACTGAATTGTGTATCCCAAGAATTCTTATAGTTAAGTCCTAATCCCCAGTGCAACTGTATTTAGAGACAGTATCTTTATGGAGGTAATTTAGGTTAAATGAGGTCATAAGGGGGCTTCCCCAATGACTAAACAGGTAAAATATCTGCCCGCAATGCAGGAGACACAGGAGACAAGGGTTTGATCTCTGGATCAGGAAGATCTTCTGGAGTAGGAAATGGCAAACCACTCTAGTATGCTTGCCTGAAAAACCCCATGGACAGAAGAGCCTGGTGGGCTATTGTCCATGGGGTTGCAAAGAGTCAGACATGACTGAATGGCTAAGCACAGATGCATGCATGGAGTCATAAGGAAAGAGCTCTGATCCCATAGTGCACTTGTGAGAGGAGGCGCCGGAGTTCTCGCTCTCTCCAGCATGTGAGAAGTGAGAGGGAGGCCATCAGCAAGCAAGAGAGCTCTCACCAGAAACCACACTGGTCAGCACCTTGATCTTGGACTTCCCAACATTTGGAATTTTAAGGGAAAAAAATGTCTGTCATCTAAGCCACTCAGTCTATGTTATTTTATTATGGCAGCCTGGGTAGAATAATACAAAGGCTATAGAAGTTAAGGACACCTGCCTAGAATACAGAGTTGCCTGAATTCAATGCCTATCTCTGCAACTTTCTACCTCTGCAAGTCTTATCTTATTAACGATCCTCTCCGTGCCTCTATTTCCCTACTTATATGATGGTGATAATAGCATTAATCTATCTCACAAGGTTTTGAGGATTAAAGCACTCGTTGTTACCTTGCAAGTGCTTAGAACAGAACCCAGGACATGACATGAGCTATATGAATGAGGCAGGTTGTGTTTCCAGAGATGGTCAGAGCAAGGTCTCATTCCACATGCTGCTTTGTCATGAGATCTCATAACTTACTCATGAAGAAAGAGGTGGAGTCCGTGTTCTCTTTGCTTAAATCTGGGTTTCCCCATGACCTGCTTGGACCAACTCAATGTGGCAGGAGAAGGTGGTTTAATTTTAGGCTTTAAAAGATCAGCTTCCATCCTCATCTCTCAGAACATGACTTTTTGGAACCCAGGCACTATGCTATGAGGAAATAAGCCATGAGGAGGCCCAGATGCAAGAAAACCAAGACCCCAGCTCTAAGTGGTATCTGACACCAAGTGTCAGCCATGCAAATGAGGTATCTGACACCATGTGTCAGCCATGTGAATGAGGTCATCTCAGCTTTCCCAGAATCTCAGTCATACCATCTGAAGCAAGAATACCACCACCCCAAACCCCACAAAGTCATGAAAATAATACAATGCTATTGTTTCAAGACCTAAAATTTGGAGTAGATTTAACACAAGAGGTAACCAAAGCAAAAATTAGTACCAAAAGTTGTGTCCTATGCACACACACACAAAAAAAACCTAAAGGTGTGGCACTAGCTTTGGCATTGGAAGACAGCATAAATTGAAGGGCAGTGAGGAGACACTTAATAGAGGCTGGAAAGGTGATGAGAAAATAGTTATTGGTGATTTGAGAAAGGGAGACCCATGGTAGGTAATAGCACAGTATTTGGCAACACTTTACTTATGGCAAGGTGACAGATAGAAGATATACCTAATAAATATATGACTAAGATGGTTTTCTTTTTTCTTTTTTCTTTATTTATTTTTTTACTTTATTTTAGTTTACAATTCTGTATTGGTTTTGCCATACATTGACATGAATCTGCCACGGGTATACATGAGTTCCCAATCCTGAACCCCCCTCCCACCTTCCACCCCATATCATCTCTCTGGATCATCCCAGTGCACCAGCCCCAAGTGTCCTGTATCCTGCATCGAACATAGACTGGCGATTTGTTTCTTACATGATAGTATACATGTTTCAGTGCCATTCTCCCAAATCATCCCACCCTCGCCCTCTCCCACAGAGTCCAAAAGTCCGTTCTATACATCTGTGTCTCTTTTGCTGTCTCACATACAGGGTTATCATTACCATCTTTCTAAATTCCATATATATGTGTTAGTATACTGTATTGGTGTTTTTCTTTCTGGCTTACTTCACTCTGTATAATCGGCTCCAGTTTCATCCATCTCATTAGAACTGATTCAAAAGCATTCTTTTTAATTGCTGAGTAATACTCCATTGTGTATATGTACCACAGCTTTCTTATCCATTCATCTGCTGATGGACATCTAGGTTGCTTCCATGTCTTGGCTATTATAAACAGTGCGGCGATGAACATTGGGGTACATGTGTCTCTTTCAATTCTGGTTTCCTCAGTGTGTATGCACAGCAGTGGGATTGCTGGGTCATATGGCAGTTCTATTTGCAATTTTTTAAGGAATCTCCACACTGTTCTCCATAGTGGCTGTACTACTTTGCATTCCCACCAACAGTGTAAGAGGGTTCCCTTTTCTCCACACCCTCTCCAGCATTTATTGCTTGCAGACTTTTGGATTGCAGCCATTCTGACTGGTGTGAAATGGTACCTCATTGTGGTTTTGATTTGCATTTCTCTGATAATGAGTGATGTTGAGCATCTTTTCATGTGTTTGTTAGCCATCTGTATGTCTTCTTTGGAGATATGTCTATTTAGTTCTTTGGCCCATTTTTTGATTGGGTAGTTTATATTTCTGGAATTGAGCTATAGAAGTTGCTTGTATATTTTTGAGATTAGTTGTTTGTCAGTTGCTCCATTTGCTATTATTTTCTCCCATTCAGTAGGCTCTCTTTTCACCTTGCTTATAGTTTCCTTTGTTGTGCAGAAGCTTTTAATTTTAATTAGATCCCATTTGTTTATTTTTGCTTTTATTTCCAGTATTCTGGGAGGTGGATCATGAAGATCCTGCTGTGATTTATGTTGGAGAGTGTTTTGCCTATGTCCTCCTCTAGGAGTTTTATAGTTTCTGGTCTTACATTTAGATCTTTAATCCATTTTGAGTTTATTTTTGTGTGTGGTGTTAGAAAGTGATCTAGTTTCATTCTTTTACAAGTGGTTGACCAGTTTTCCCAGCACCACTTGTTAAAGAGATTGTCTTTACTCCATTGTATATTCTTGCCTCCTTTGTCAAAGATAAGGTGTCCATAGGTGTGTGGATTTATCTCTGGGCTTTCTGTTTTGTTCCATTGGTCTATATTTCTGTCTTTGTGCCAGTACCATACTGGTTTTCTGAATAGTATTGAGATTACCAATTTTTTTTTTCCCAGATGCCTATAATAAAGTATGGGCTTCCCTGATGGCTCAGCATATAAAGAATCCACCTGCAATTCAGGAGACACAGGAGATGTGGATTCAATCCCTGGGTCAGGAAGATCCCTTGGAGGAGGAAGTGGTAACCCACTTCAGTATCCTTGCCTGGATAATCCCATGGACAGCAGATCCTGGCAGGCTACAGTCTAAAGATGTGCAAAGAGTTGGACACGACTGAGTGACTGAGCGTCCTGCCCATCATAATAAAGTATGTGTGTGTGGCAGGGGGAAGATAACCTAAGGAAAGAAATTGTCAGTATTCAAGCAGAAATTAGAGAAAATTTAGACTTGCATTTCTCAGGTTCTCTATGCAATCAATCCTAAGTTAAAACAACAACAACAACAACAACAACAAACTTCAGGTAAAGATCAAATCTAGGATACTGTCACTGAAGCATGCTGCTGCTGCTAAGTCGCTTCAGTTGTATCTGACTCTGTGTGACCCCATAGACGGCAGCCCACCAGGCTCCCTGTCCCTGGGATTCTCCAGGCAAGAATACTGGAGTGGGTTGCCATTTCCTTCTCCAATGCATGAAAGTGAAAAGTGAGAGTGAAGTCGTTCAGTCATGTCTGACTCTTAGCCACCCCATGGACTGCAGTTTACCAGGCTCCTCCGTCCATGGGATTTTCCAGGCAAGAGTACAGGAGTGGGTTGCCATTGCCTTCTTCGGTCACTGAAGCACAGCCTCAGGTCAAGATCAAGCAAATGGTTTGGCTATAACATTCTTTGTTAAAGCCTCAGAAAAATGTGAAGAGGTATGTCCCAGACCTCATCACTAGACAAAAGGACTTCAAATAATGCTGTTACAAGGTCTTGCCTACACCCCAAAGTAGAGAGATATCTTTGCCACAGAGATCTGTGGAGGGTTTTTTGTTTGTTTTGTTTTGTTTTTTGGTCTGATAGTATGAACCTCAACAAGATTCATAGAAAACAACAAAGTTTTAAAGAGAATTGCATTAATGGGAGTGACATCAACTTGAATTAAAGAGACAGAGACAATTCAAAAGGAACAAAAAAGACCTCTGGGCTCCCAAATTTCTATAATTAGGGAGCCATAGACAGCATGATGCTAAAGCTGAAACTCCAGTACTTTGGCCACGTCATGCAAAGAGTTGACTCATTGGAAAAGACTCTGATGCTGGAAGGGATTGGAGGCAGGAGGAGAAGGGGATGACAGAGGATGAGATGGCTGGATGGCATCACTGACTCGATGGACATAAGTCTGAGTGAACTCTGGGAGTTGATGATGGACAGGGAGGCCTGGCGTGCTGCGATTCATGGGGTTGCAAAGAGACACGACTGAGTGGCTGAACTGACTGACTGACTGACTGATAAGACAGCAAGCAACTCAGCTATAAAAACACCTAATGGAAAGGAAAACAGTTACTCAGAAGGAAAACACTAGAGGTCAGAGACCACAGTCAAAAGCAACTGAGAATGATTCCAGGAGGCAGAAGTGGATGTTAATGATTATATATTCTCTGCCTGCAGAGTAAGGAGAACTGGCCACATGCACAGTGGATTTCAGAAATGCTATGGACCAGCGGCAACCATGAGCCTCTCAGTCACACTGCTTTTGTTGTTCTGTTTTTGCTGAACTTGTGGAATCAGATGGGTTGTCTTTTTGGCTCATAGACCTCATCATCTGAGGAACTATACTCAAGGAACTGAATCCTAGAATCTTCATTCAGGGTTAGGTGACTAGATCTTGAACCTTGAGACTGAGCCTGAGGCCATAATGAAATGGAAATATTAGTGGTCTTGGGAGGAAATGAATGTAAGTTGCATACCAGAGGAATACCGATTTTGGCCATAGGGTAGACTGTGCTGGACCCTTTTTTAATAGTTTTAGCCCTGCCTTTCATTCCACATGCCCTTTTTTTAATGAAGGAAGTTGTGAAAGTGACAAATCAGAAACAACCTAAGTGTTCAGCATCTGGGGATGGGCACATTGCGGCACAAGGCATCAAAATAAAGGAACAGTTGCATGTTTCGTGGCATAGAGCAAATAATGCTCATGACAAAATTTTTAAATAATAAAGGCAGAGTACAAGTCAAGTGTATATGTAATATATATTGCACTGGGTCAGCCAAAAAATATGTTTTTTCATAAGATGTTATGAACAAACCTGAACAAACCTTTTGGCCAATCCAATCACGTATTATGTGTGTGTGCTAAGTCACTTTGGTCACATCTTGCTACCCTATGGACTGTAGCCCTCCAGGCTCCTCTGTCCATGAGATTCTCCAGGCAACCATACCAGAGTGGGTTGCCATGACCTCTTCCAGGGGATCTCCCAGACCCAGGAATCCATCCCATGTCTCATTATGTCTCCTGCATTGGCAGATGGGTTCTTTACCACTGCGAAGCCCAATAATGTATTATATGTGTGTGTGTATATGTATGCAAAAGCAGCACCCTGACACTGTCATGCTTCCTGGATTTTTGGATTTCACAGCTCATCTCCTTCTAGTGAAAGTTCTGAGGGGTCAAGGGTGCAAATTCTTGTCACTGAGCCCTTATTTCTTCATCTGAAAAATCTGAGCTGACCCTGTGACCAGTGGAGTTTGGTGGGAGAGGGCCATGCAACTTCTAAGGCTGGACCTGAAGAGTGCTGTGGCCTCCGCCGATGTCTCTTGGAACACTGACCTTGGTGCTCAGGCGCCATGCTGTAAGGAAGGCAAGGGGCCATGTGGAGAGGCCCTCATGGAGGAGAGCAGAGGGCGACGTGCCAGCTGAACTCCCAGACGTCAGCCACCACCACCTGCTCACAACGTGCATGAGGCCATTTTTGACCTAATTTGCCTGTGCTGCCCCCATCAACATTGCATGAAGCAGAGGAACCATCTAATCAAGTTTCAGAATTGTGAGACATCATCATTTGTTGTTTTATGCAACTATGCTTTGCTGTGATTAATTACCAAATAAACAATGCTTATTTTTACTCTCATTTAAATATATATATATATATTTCCAGGGCTTCCCTGGTGGCTCAGTGGTAAAGAATCCACCTGCCAATGCAGGAGACATGGGTTTGAGTCTTGATCTGGGAGGATCCCACATGTCACAGAGCAACTAAGTCCATGAGCCACAACAGTTGAGTCTGTGCTCTGGAGCCTGGGAGTCGCAACTATTGAGCCCACATGCCCCAGCTGCCAAAGCACAAGTGCCCTAGTGCCGATGCTCCTCAAGAAGAGAAGCCGACACAACGAGAAGCCCGGGCACCACAGCTGGAGAGCAGCCCCCACTTGCCACAAAGAGATGAAAGCCTGCAGAGCAACAAAAGAAGCCTGCACAGCCTAAAAGAAAAAAAATTTTATATATATAATTCCACATTGTCTCATTGTTCCTTGCCTTGGTTTAGGCCCATACTGGATTTAGTGGAGAAATAGGCACTCACTGTATGCAGTTGTCACTCAGTCTTTGCTTGCAATGAAGCAACTCTGCAAATCACCTCTTAACACAGCCTGCTGGAACTCAAATAAAGTCACCGATTGGGACATGCTAGCATGACACAGATACGTGTCAGACAATATGATGAAGTTTAACAATGATGAATGCAAGGCCTTGAATTTGTATGAAGAAGCCAGGTGCCCAAGGTCATGTGGCTTAGCAGAAACACACATTTAAAAACTCAACCTTTTTGTGTGTGTGCATTAAGCTTATAAGTATCGCAAGAGTGATGAAGCTGCCAAAATACCTGATGTGATTGTAGACTCTCTTAATAGAAGTAAAGCACCCAGAGTAAGGAAGGCTATACATTTACTGTAATGGGGTCAGACTATGTGTAAAAGATTCAGTGTTGCCCAAAGCTTAAAAAGTGAGATGGACAAACTTGAGTAAATTCAGGAGAGAGTGGCAAGACAGTTTGCAGTACTCAAGTAGATACATATTACTCTCAATTTCAAAAATACCTTGAATTAATGAGTGTATAGGTGAATAAGTGAATAAGTTTTAAACACTTAAAAGTAGCAACACCATGTCTAGATTTCATCCATGCATTGAACAAATACTTATTAAATAGAAACTGAATTATGAGCATTCTTCTAAGAATTAGAGAGAGAGCAGTGAGTTCCCTGCCATCTAACCAAGTAAACCAACAAGGTAATTTGGGAGAATTATGTGTGGATTGGGAAAAAAAAAAAAAAAACAACCCATGGGATCAAACATCTCTATGTTGGTTATTTAAAGAAAATCTCTCCAAGAAAATGATATTTGAAATGAGATTTAACTAATAAGAAGGAAGTTGTGTAAAAGAACTGAAAAGTATCTTTCCAGATGATAGGAATAGGAAGTGGAAATACCCTAGCTGGGATGTTAAAAAGAGACAAAATGTCAGTGTATTTGGAGCATAGAGAGAAGAGGAAAGTTGTGTGAGCTGAGATTAATCAAGTGGGCGTGTCCATCTTTCTTGAACTCAAATATTGTTCCACTGTCCCAAAGAATTGTTGACCCACCCATATTTTCGGGCTTGAAGTCAGATCTGAGGCTTGACTAATACATAAAAGATATATATAGTACCTAATATAGAGAAACAGCCAGAAGAATAGTCTAATTCCCATAAAAGCCATCATCAGCTCTCTGGAAGGTGGGCATGCAGAATTCAGGTAGGAGTTGGGTCAGGGTTTGTATGTCCCTGAGAGGTAGCACTGGGATGTCAGTCGATGGAAACTACAGGGGGTGGTTCAGCTCAGCAAAGGCAGCATTTTCAAATTCATACCCATACCCAATGACAGACTCTGCCTTGGTGGATGATGGGTTTCTTATCACAGGAAAATTCCAAGTGAAGTCTGGATATGCACTGCCTTGAGGTTACAGTAGTTGTAAATCAGTAACTGATGTTAGACTGAAATTAACATTTCCAAAGGGTGAGGTGCATGCCAGAGTTGGCAACATAGACGTTACACATACATACAATTAAATAACAGCAAATCAAGCAGTAAAGAGGTTATTCCTTTTCCATTTACTTTCAATTATTCAAATTTTGTCAAGGAGAACATCTCATTTGTCTTTAATACCCAAAGCTTGCTTTGTAGCTCTCTTTTAAAAAAGGAAATAAATCCTTAGATGAAGACTCTTTTGCAGGTAATAGTATCTTTCGAGACTTTTTAAACATGATCTTGTCCTCAGTATAATTATTTATGTAAGCATTCATATATGCTTCCCTTATGGCTCCGTGGTAAAGAATCTGCTTGCAATGCAGGAGACCTAGGAGATGTGGGTTTGATCCCTGGGTTGGGAAGATCCCCTGGAGTAGAAAATGGCAACCAGCTCTAGTATTCTTGCCTGAAAGATCCCATGGACAGAAGAACAGTGGGCTACAGTCCAAGGAGTCACAAAGAGTCAGACACAAGTGAGCATGCACACACACACAAGCATTTATATATTTAAGGTACGTGATGTGGGATTTATATTTATGGGAATATAAAGATTGGGACTGGATGCCATGACCTTAGTTTTTTGAATGTTGCATTTTAAGCCAGATTTTTCACTCTCCTCTTTCACCTTCATCGAGAAGCTTTTCAGTTCCTCTTCACTTTCTGCCATATCATCTGCATATGACTCAATGGACATGCGTTTGAGCAAACTCCAAGATAGAGTGAAGGACAGGGAAACCAGCCTGCTGTGCTGTGTTCCATGGGGTTGTAAAGAGTCAGACACGACTTAGTGACAAGCAACTGAGCAACAACAACAATATAAATATTACTTTTAAAAGTAAATGATGTTAGTAAAGGATAATATTTATTTAAAGAAGAACACCATGCATACAAGCATGGATATTTTATGTGATGGACGGTAACTATGGGAACAGTCATTAAAGTGTTAAGAAAATAATTGAAATTTAGAAAACTCTGGTTGGACTTTGAAGTCTTTCCCAGCCCTAAACTCTTTAGATTCATGGAACAAAATTGGGCTTAAACTGCTTTGCTAATTTTGTTGAACAAAGGCAGCCCTTTTTAAGCAGGCACAAAGCCAGTTTACAATTATGCATGCTCAGTTAAGAGGAGGAGTCACCTCTAAGGATTATTAGCCCCATGTCAACCTTTTTCAATTGCAAGGTTCAGAAACTCAAGTATGACAGTTAAATTTGTGTCAACTTGGCTAGATTATCATAACTAGTTGTTTGGTCAAACATCAGTCTAGATGTTGCTGTCAGGGTATTTTTCAGATGTGATTAACATTTGTAATCAGTTGACTGTAGGTAAAGCAGATTAGCTTCCATAATGTGGTGGGCCTCTGGTGGCTCAGACAGTAAAGTGTCTGCCTACAATGCGGGAGACCTGGGTTTGATCCCTGGGTCAGGAAGATTCTCTGGAGAAGGAAATGGCAATCCACTCCAGTATCCCATGGACGGAGGAGCCTAGTAGGCTACATCTATGGGGTCGCAAAGAGTCAGACACGACTGAGTGACTTCACTTCACTCATCCAAACAGCTGAAGGTCTTATGAGCAAAGATTGAGGTTAGCACCCACCCTACCCCCTGCACATGCACACAAAGACATTCTGCCTCCAAGACTGAAATATGAGAAATTTGACTGTGTTTCAGTTTTCAAACTCAACACTGCAACATCAACTTTTACCTGATGTCCAGGCTGCCAGCTGGCCCTACAGACTTCAGATTTGACAACCCCCCCACCACAATCATGTGAGCCAATACCTTAAAATAAAATTTTCTAGATGGATAGAAAGATAAATAGATGTTAGGTAGACATAGGTAGCTAACTAGTCAAATAGATATAGTATATATCTCATAATTTTAGCTTTATATATATATACATACATATCTCTAGATAGATACATATATACTTATAAAAATAGACATATCTTTGTATCTATATTAGATAGATATGGCTAGCCAGTTAGCTAGCCAATAGATACAATATCTGTTATATAATTGCCTCTTTATGTATATCTCCAGATAGATAGATGGATAGATAGCTAGATATAGATGTAACTGTAACAAAAACATTAGGGGTATTCACTGTTTTGTGTTATTGATAATACAGAGGTGGAATCTTCAGGCAACACTTGATCCAGGGCCTCAAGTGATAGTGTGAAGATTTACCCACTTCTTGGCTTCTGATTGTAGTTTTATCATCAGGCTTTACAAGGTGGCATTTGGCAGCTCCAGGCTTGCATCTTTCAAAGGTCAACTACAAAATGAAGATAGTATCTCATCTCCCAACAGTTCAAACAATTGTCACAGTACCTGGAGTAACAGGCAAATTTAGCCTTGGAATTTGGAATGAAGCAGGGCAAAGACTAATAGAGTTTTGCCAAGAAAATGCACTGGTCATAGCAAACACCCTCTTCCAACAACACAACAGAAGACTCTACACATGGACATCACCAGATGGTCAACACAGAAATCAGATTGATTATATTTGCAGCCAAAGAGGGAGAAGCTCTATACAGTTGGCAAAAACAAGACCAGGAGCTGACTGTGGCTCAGATCATGAACTCCATATTGCTAAATTCAGACTTAAATTGAAGAAAGTAGGGAAAACCGCTAGACCATTCGGGTATGACCTAAATCAAAACCCTTATGATTATACAGTGGAAGTGAGAAATAGACTTAAGGGCCTAGATCTCATAGATAGAGTGCCTGATGAACTATGGACGGAGGTTCCTGACACTGTACAGGAGACAGGGATCAAGACCATCGCCATGGAAAAGAAATGCAAAAAAGCAAAATTGCTGTCTGGGGAGGCCTTACAAATAGCTGTAAAAAGAAGAGAAGTGAAAAGCTAAGGAGAAAAGGGAAGATTTAAGCATTTGAATGCAGAATTCCAAAGAAGAGCAAGAAGAGATAGATAAGAAAGCCTTGCTCAGTGATCAATGCAAAGAAATAGAGGAAAAGAACAGAATGGGAAAGACTAGAGATCTCTTCAAGAAAATTAGAGATACCAAGGGAACATTTCATGCAAAGATGGGCTCGATAAAGGACAGAAATGGTATGGACCTAACAGAAGCAGAAGATTTTAAGAAGAGGTGGCAAGAATACATAGAAGAACTCTACAAAAAAGATCTTCACGACCCAGATAATCATGATGATATGATCACTAATCTAGAGCCAGACATCCTCGAATGTGAAGTCCAGTGGGCATTAGAAAGCATCACTATGAACAAAGCTAGTGAGGGTGATGGAATTCCAGTTGAGCTGTTTCATATCCTGAAAGATGATGCTGTGAAAGTGCTGCACTCAATATGCCAGCAAATTTGGAAAGCTCAGCAGTGGCCACAGGACTGGAAAAGGTCAGTTTTCATTCCAATCTCAAAGAAAGGCAATGCCAAAGAATGCTCAAACTACCGCACAATTGCACTCATATCACATGCTAGTAAAGTAATGCTCAAAATTCTCCAAGCCAGGCTTCAGCAATATGTGAACCGTGAACTTCCAGATGTTCAAGCTGGTTTTAGAAAAGGCAGAGAAATCAGAGATCAAATTGCCAACATCTGCTGGATCATGGAAAAACCAGAGAGTTCCAGAAAAATATCTATTTCTGCTTTATTGACTATGCCAAAGCCTTTGACTTTGTGGATCACAATAAACTGTGGGAAATTCTGAAAGAGATGGGAATACCAGACCACCTGACCTGCCTCTTGAGAAATCTGTATGCAGGTCAGGAAGCAACAGTTAGAACTGGACATGGAACAACAGACTGGTTCCAAATAGGAAAGGAGTACGTCAAGGCTGTATATTGTCACCCTGCTTGTTTAACTTATATGCAGAGTACATCATAAGAAACGCTGGACTGGAAGAAACACAAGCTGGAATCAAGATTGCTGGGAGAAATATCAATAACCTCAGATATGCAGATGACACCCTTATGGCAGAAAGTGAAGAGGAATTCAAAAGCCTCTTGATGAAAGTGAAAGAGGAGAGTGGAAAAGTTGGCTTAAAGCTCAACATTCAGAAAACGAAGATCATGGCATCTGGTCCCATCACTTCATGGGAAATAGATGGGGAAACAGTGGAAACAGTGTTAGACTTTATTGTTTGGGGGTTCCAAAATCACTGCAGATGGTGACTGCAGCCATGAAATTAAAAGACGCTTACTCCTTGGAAGGAAAGTTATGACCAACCTAGATAGCATATTGAAAAGCAGAGACCTTACTTTGCCGACTAAGATCCATCTAGTCAAGGCTATGGTTTTTCCTGTGGTCATGTATGGATGTGAGATTTGGACTGTGAAGAAAGCTGAGTGCTGAAGAATTGATGCTTTTGAACTGTGGTGTTGGAGAAGACTCTTGAGAGTCCCTTGGACTGCAAGGAGATCCAACCAGTCCATTCTAAAGGAGATCAGCCATGGGATTTCTTTGTAAGGAATGATGCTGAAGCTGAAACTCCAGTACTTTGGCCACCTCATGCGAAGAGTTGACTCATTGGAAGAGACTTTGATGCTGGGAGGTATTGGGGGCAGGAGGAGAAGGGGACGATAGAGGATGAGATGCCTGGGTGGCATCACTGACTTGATGGATGTGAGAGTGAGTGAACTCCGGGAGTTGGTGATGGACAGGGAGGCCTGGTGTGCTGCGATTCATGGAGTCGCGGGGATTTGGACATGACTGAGCGACTGAACTGAACTCATGCCTATGCCCTCAATTATCACAAGCTCATCCCTGAACTAGTCACTGAGATCAGAGAATGAGATACATTGCTTCCCCCATAGGCCTAAGGGTAGAGTGTGTTGACTCCCAAAAGGAGTGAATTCCGGGCATTATCAGAACTATGGTGAGAGGATTTCAAACAGGAACAACAGAGCTCCATTGCAGCATTGCCTCTCAAACATTAATGTATGCCAGAATCACCTGGGGATTGGTTAAAACAAAGATTGTGATTCATTAGGTCAGTGATAGGGCTAGAAAACGGCATCTCTAATAAACTCCAGATAAATCTGTACCGCTGGTCCAGGGACCACACTTTGAGTACTAAGCCATTATAATATATGTTAATACATCCCAGAGGCTGGCTGAAAACCATTCCTAATTACAGTAACTAATCGCTGTAAGCAAGGAGGGAGATTCTGCTTCAACACAGCATATTGTCAGCCACTGCTCACTACTGCAATAAAGACCTTGGCTTTCATGCCTCGCTCTTCCTTAGCTGCTGGAGGCATGAACAGAAAGGTGGTCAGATACATACATCATGTAACATGAGCCCCTGAGGCTGCTCAGTCATGCACAAGGTGCATAAGGACAGATAGAGATGTCCCTGTTACCTGGATGCCTTTGTATAGAAGCCTAAAATCCTCGGGATTTACACAATTCACCAGTTGGATCAGAGAAACAGCCCAGAGCTGCTGTTTGTATTCTATGAGTGAGATTCACTGGAGAAAACCAGAGGTCAAGGTAGAGTCATATAATTTCATGGTTGAAGACTTTAGCCCCTACTGCATACTTCTCAGATAAGGTGTTTATTGCTGTAGGGGAAATTTGAACTTTGTTGGACAAAGGAAACCAAAGTCTTTTACTTTTTAAATACCATGTTAGTCTTTCAGCCAAAGGCTTACAGTCAGCCTTCTGCGTCTGAGTTTTAAAGAGGGTAGGATTGGGGAGGGATCTGACATGACGGAACCTCTGAGCCTGAGAGAAGATGTCTACAATCGGATCAACCAACAGTTCCAAGGTATATGCCAGATAATCAAGAGCTGATTCAATCACAGATTTTAGCTATAATGAGAAATAGTTATGTTTGTCATTAGGGGGCATCTGATTAATCTTTTCATAGCTGGTCCAGTATCAGATTCAGATATTGGCCGCAATGTTTATCAAGCCGATAATTAAAACAAACACACACAAAATTTTCAGTATTCTTCAAGAAGTTGTGATTATATCACACAGGATGGTGATATGACTTGTAATAGTCATTTCTAGCCACATTTCATAGAGAGGCAAAATATTGCTCAACCAGGTCAAGGAAACTTGAGTTCACGGTATGAGATAGAAGCTGAGTTTCAAGCCATATATTCCAGCTTCTTTGCACATCTGAATGAGTCCGAAAGCAAGCTCCCTTGTTGAAAATAAATTTGAAATGATGGAGATTTATTTCTAAAGTATCTTACTTCATTTCATCTAATCATTTGATTTTTAAATTCATCCATGTGTTCCTATATTGCTTTCCAAGATAAAATCAAATCTATAATGGAAAAAATAACCAGGAATATGTGAGTATTTTCCTTAACTGAATAGACTTCCCATGAGGACAGAGAAAGTAGGTCTTGTCCAACACAGATCTCTATCACCCAGCACAGTGCCTGGCATGTATAGGGCGTTTGACTGTGTTAGTAAATGGATGATATAATATCTAACTGGATTAAAACATCTAGAAAGATGCGTTTTTCCTCTCACAGGGTTGAATCTCTGGTGGGAAGATGAAACTGTGTAAGGAAATGAAAATGTGTGTGCAGAGAAACAGAGGCATAAAATTGCATGGGTGCTTCAAAATAGGCAAAGATTTTGATACAAATAATATGAATGGCATGGTAGGGAAAGGAGAAAGGTTAAGTACAAAAAGGGAAGGGGAGAAGATTATGATGTTTCTTTGCCATGTTCTTTCAGCTGCAAGTGGCAAAATACAATTAAAATTGGCTTAAGCATAAACTAAATTATATTGGCACATGTAACTGAAAAATCCAGAATATCTGGAATTAGACATGGTTAGATCTAGATGTTCAAATGATGTCATTAGGTATCTCTTCTCTATAACTCTCTCTCTCTGTGTATATATATATGAGTATATATACATATATATATGTGTACATGTGTATTAAGTTGCTTCAGTCATGTCTGATTCCCTGTGATCCTATGGACTGTAGCCTGCCAGGCTCCTCTGTCTGACTCTTTGTGATCCTGTGGACTGTAGCCCACCAGGCTCCTCTGTCCATGGGATTCTCCAGGCAAGAATACAGGAGTGGATAACCCTTCTCCAGGGGATCTCTCCAAATATATGTTTAAATCAACTATACTCCAATTGGATGGCATCACTAACTCAATGGACATGAGTTTGAGTAGGCTCTGGGAGTTGGTGATAGACAGGGAAGCGTGGCGTGCTACAGTCCATGGGGTCGCAAAGAATCGGACACGACTGAGAGGCTGAAATGAACTGAACTGAACTGATACTCCAATTGTATCTATATATAATTGGTGTATAGCTGATTTACAATGTTGTGTTACTTTCAAGTGTACAGCAAAGTGATTCTATTTGTAGCAACAGGAACTGACCTAGAGGTTATCATACTAAGTGAAGTAAATCAGACAGAGAAAGAGAAATATACGATATTGCTCATACATAGAATCTAATTTTTTAAATGATGCAAATGAACTTATTTACAAAACAGAAATAGACTCACAGATATCAAAAACAAACTTACGGTTACCAAAGGGGAAATGTGGTGGGGAGGGATAAATCAGGATCTTGAGATTAACATACACACATTACTATATATAAAATAGATAACAAAGGCATACTCTCTTCATAAATATTTTGGTTCAGTTTTTGTTCTCATTTTCATTCAGGCTCTCTCCTAGGGGTAAAAAGGTGAGCATCAGTGGCCCCAAGCTTTCATCCTCTTGGTTGAGGAATCCCACTGCAAACAGATACCCCCTTACTCATAGTTCAAAGAAAACACCAGAGTCTGATGCTTGTTAGCTTTGGTCCAAGAGGTTAGGCCACAGGCTCATCCTTTAGCCAATCAACAGAACCCAAAGAATATGGTATTCTCATTGGTCATCCTGGATCATGGTCTTATCTCTGTCTCCTGGAAGTATGATCTATCCAATCAAATGTCATGGGTTAAATTTGGAAGAAATAGGAATTTTTAAAGAAATACTAGATCAAGTTGAGAGTACCAGAACCCCCCCAAAAAAAACCATATTGTATAACCCGACTTATAAATTCTACAAATTGCAAACTATGAAATAATCTAGAGTGATATAAAGAAGATCAGTTGATTGCATAGTGGAGGAGTAGATGAGAGGAATTACAAAAAGAGCAGGGGAAACACTTTTGAGGCGATGGATATATCCATGATCTTGAATGATTCTTAGGTGTAGCCACATGTCAAAATTTATCAAATAGTACACTTTGAATGTATATAGTTTATTGTATGTCATTTATACTTACATGAAGGTATAATACATTTTTTTTTTTTTCAAAAGGAAAGGATAGGGGCCAGGCAAAACAGCTGACTATGATAGTAGACCACAAAGCAATAAGGAGTGGTGCAAATCTTTAATCAGAAGGGTAATATATTTAGGACTTTTGAGATCTTTATGGAAACTGATGAGAAACTATTAGAGTGACAATGGTTAGGATAGGAACAAGAAGATCCATTAAGAGGCATATTGAATATTTCTCATGTCCTATCTTATATCTCTCACCCTTTCTTGTACTTGAAGCTTTGGTTTTGCAGCCAACTTAGTGCAAGTGTAACCTGACAGCCCCTCACCTCAGCTCTACCATATCTCTCATGGTCTGCCCTACATCTGTTATGTGGCCAAAGCTAGCCAGCCTGCAGCATCCATCCTGGCATTCAAGTATGATTCTACCCTGGAAATATATGGGAGCCAATGCCCTATGGAGGGTGAAAGTCAAATGATAAATGCTCCCTCTTCTGTCACCTGGATGGATCGTTTCTTGTTGTGGGGTCCTAAATGGGAAACCTTAAAAAGAAGGGCTAGCTTTGTGGTTTAGAGCTAAGATGGCACCTGGCGGAAGAGATGAGGGCGAGGCCTAAGTTGTTTGTCAAAATTTTTGATTGGCTCTCTTGATTTCTGTGCACGTGGACAACGCATGATCACCATAGACCCCTGTCATGATGTAAGCACATGGTAATCTGACCTTTAACTTGATTGGTAGAACTGTGGAAAGTCCCTCGCAAAACCCCCCTGCTTGCCTATATAAACCAAGAGCTTACGACAATAAAGCGGAACTGCTTAGACAGAACCCCTGTCGTGTCTGATTGTCTCTCGCTCGCCGAGGGGGTGGGTTGGCAGACAGCAGGCTCACTTTTCCTCGGGACCCCTCAGCTCTGCTGAGGGAAGTTCTACTGCCTCTCTTTTTCTGTGGAGCGCCCCCCGCAGAAACTGGCGCCCAACGTGGGGCACGAAGTGGACGGACGGAGGTGGTGACACCGTGCGGCTCTGAAAGAAGGAGAGACAAGGGACCCTAGGCTGGTCGCAGCGCAGCGCTCCCCTTCAGAGGAGTATCGCCCGAGGACAAGCGGATGGACAAGGTGAGCCCCCGCCACCCTGAACGGGGGAAGTGACTTTGTCTCAATTCTTGACACACTTTCCTTCCTTTGCTGTTGTTCCTCCTTTACTTTCATTCTCCTGATTTCTATGAGAGTTTCAGTGAACGGGTGAACAGTTGCAGAGGTAATTGACAAGTTCCAGCTGGGGCTACACTCTGGCGGACTCTGAAGGCCCTGCAACAAGTGAGCCTCAGTAACTAGAGCCCAACCAGGTGAAACTCTCCTTTAAACATTCTTAACTGAGGACGTGGCCTAGAAACTTCCCTGTGGGCATGGGTCAGGCACTTAAAGGCCATTAGGGCGCCTGCCACTTAAGGACTCCCGTGACAGGATTAGGGGGTCACAGAACAGGCTAGAAACCTCTAGGGTGCCTGCCCCCAGCAAGAAAATTTCCATGCAACGACGCAGGCACACAAACAGTTCCAAAAGCATACCATAAGCCCAACTTTCTGGCCGCCACCGTTCCCAGTAGGAATTTTGGTGGTCGTCCTCAGTAACTTTTCTTTCTATTCTTTCTTGGCAACATGGGAAATAACATTGGTAAATCTGATGAGCCTTCGCTAAAGGCACTGAGATATATGCTCAAGAGTAGGGGACTTGAAGTTTCAGATAATCAGGCTACTAAGGTCTGGGAGACCATTACACAGTTGGCCCCTTGGGCTGGGACACCATAACACAAGCCTTCCACTGTCCTAACATCTTTATCAAGGGGGGAGACCATGCCCTGAGCCTGAGAGTAAAATTGTCGAGGCATCTCAGATAGGGGTAAACCTTACAAATATCCTCCCTACACAGGTGTGCTGGTCAAGAGGTGATGTTAAAAATTGTCCAAAGCTATGGAGCAGTATCAGACTTGTGCCACCTATGGTCATTGAAACTCTTGAGCCGGAGTCAGACCTTCCATGAAACAGCTCTGCAAGGGGGAATCTAAGAAGTGGCTTCTAAGTTTCTTTTTTGTAGGGGTGAAAGGCCATGGCCTCTAACCTATCCAAACATTACATCCAACATGAGCTATCCGGAAGGGGCTCCCTTGACATGGTTTGGATATGCTGATCAATACTGGAAGTCAACAAACAACCAGTCTGGGTGGGACCTTTGCATCTCAGCAGCGGAGGGTGACCCCCCTATTATCCTGGGGCCTGGCCCAATAGATTGGAGACCTATTTTTCTGGCGATGAAAACAAATAAGACAACCAATGATACTCAGGCCTTTCCCAATCCCAAGCCCAATTGCACAAGAGGGGCCATGGAAAGCCCGACAGACCAATGGCATGTATATAATAGTACGGCCTCGCAATCATGGGAGGGAAGGGCCTGCTTCCCGGCAGGCACTTATTTTGGACTTTTCAATCCTAGCCAAATCACCAATGCAACCATTAATGTTGCTAAATGTATAGATTACAATACAACAAAAGACTCCTTTGTGGTTCTTGGTCTCCATATATATGGGTCCCAGTCAATCAAACAAGTGAAGTAATCTGGAAAGGGCCCACTGATATTATTTCAGAATTTCATAGAAAGCCTCGAGCAACTGGATTAATTATTGTCGGGATAGTGTCCCTCTTCTCCCTTATAGGTACTACTGTGACGGGATCCATACTGGGGATTCAACAAGCGCAAACGATAGAAGTTGTGAACAACATATCTTCCATATGCTCTCAAGGGTGCCAGACAACATCAACAAAATTTGAACACCTTCGATCAGCTATAATGGGACTTCAACAACAGTTGGACTTTTACGCAAAAGCACTAGAGACTTTGACTGTCTTAACAAGGTTAAATTGTAATGTTAGATATTATAATTTCTGTCTTACGGCTTTTCCGGTTCTTAGTGAAACGTTAAAAAAGGCACAAAATCTTTCGAACAATATGAAAACATGGGATTTAAAATTTTGGAATAATCAAGATGTGTTAACAAACATCATCTTAAAACTAAATGTGTCTAAGGTAAATCAAATTGTACCCCAGACACTTTGGGAACAAGTAAAAAGGGGAGCAACAGATTTGTGGGACTGGATACAAAGTCCATTTACCTGGTTTAAAAATACCTTCTATCTGATTGTTTTTGTTGTTCTGCTTGTTGTAGTGTTAAAGGTAAAAAACCTCACAGCCCGCAATAGACGCTTACAACAAAAAATAGTTATGCTTGCCCAGGTCATGGAGGAAGAGCCCCACGTTGGGCACCCACAAAACCCCTGGATTAATTTAGCCCTTCAAGAGATTAACCGAGATGTATAAATAAAGAGTTCTAGATGCCCATCATCTAGAGAGATTCCACCTAGCCCCCAAGAGGTGGCTGGATAGCCAATGAAGAGTAAGACCCTCAGAGGAGGGCAACCTAAGACAGGCACAGCCGCGAGAGGGGCTGGTGAGGCTGGAGGTTGGCCGCCTACAGCTTTATGCCTTGCTCTACAGAACATCAATACAAATGTCTCGAGGGCTTAAATAAAATAAAAAAGGGGGAGGATGTGGGGCCCTACATGGGAAACCTTAAAAAGAAAGGCTAGCTTTGCAGTTTAGAGCTAAGATGACACCTGGCGGAAGAGATGAGGGCGAGGCCTAAGTTGTCAAAATTTTTTATTGACTCTCTTGATTTCCATGCACGTGGACAACACATGATCACCATAGACCCCTGTCATGATGTAAGCACATGGTAATCTGACCTTTAACTTGATTGGTAGAACTGTGGAAAGTCCCTCGCAAAACCCCCCTGCTTGCCTATATAAACCAAGAGCTTAGGACAATAAAGCGGAACTGTTTAGACAGAACCCCTGTCGCATCTGATTGTCTCTTGTTTGCCGAAGGGGTGGGTTGGCAGACAGCAGGCTCACTTTTCCTCGGAACCCCTCAGCTCTGCTGAGGGAAGTTCCACTGCCTCTCTCTTTCTGCGGAGCGCCCCCTGCATCTTGTCATGTTTTAATCACCTCCTCAGAAGGCTTTGGGCTTCCCCGGTGGCTCAATGGTAAAGAAATTGCCTGCAATGCAGATGCAAGAGATACAGGTTCAATTCCTGGATCGGGACGATCCCTTGGAGAAGGAAATGGCAACCTACTCCAGTATTCTTGCCTGGGAAATCCCATGGAGAGAGGAGCCTGGCGGGCTACAGTCTTTGGGGTAAAAAGAGTAAGAAATGATTGAGCATGCATACATGCATCAGAAGGCTTCAGCTGGACCAAGCCTGAGTTGCCTACAGTCATAACCAGCTTATCAAGTGCCCTCTTCTGCTGGTTTCTCTCTCACCTCTTTCACGCTCCCCAAATTGCTTCCAATGCTCAAGTACCTGCATGAAAATTGCAGTCTCTGCTTTCCAGGGCTTTAGAAAACTTGGAAAGGATGATGGGTGAATGGGATGATCTAAGTGAAACTGGGAGTCTGAACTAGGGCACTGGTTTGAATGGAGAAGCAGGGTAATACGTACCAAAGCGGAAGTGAAAGGACGCAGTGACTAGACTTAAGGACAGTTGGCGAGATCATGTGCATCTGTCTTAATTCATCCAGGATCATTTCAAGAAGAAAAATACAGTGTCAGAATTATCTAGGATCCATGATTCCAAGGAGTTAATATTTAAATCTGATGAGCATTTAAATTGTGGATAATTTGATTAGATTATTTTTGCAACACTACAGTGATTGGTTATCAATGACCCCAAGACATTAAACAAGATGCCTTTTTTAACTGACTGGTTCAAAATTGGGAAAGGATTATGACAAAGCTGTATATTGTCACACTGCTTATTTAACTCATATGCAGAGTGCATGTGAAATGCCAGATTGGATGAATCACAAGCTGGAATCAAGATCATAGGGAAGAATATTAACAACCTCCCCTTATGCAAATGATACAATTCTAATGGCAGAAAGTGAAGAGGAACTAAAGAGCCTCTTGATGGGGGTGAAAGAGGAGAGTGAAAAAGCTGGCTTAAAGCTCAACTTTCAAATAACAAAGATCATAACATCTGGTCCCATTCATAGCAAATATAAGGGGAAAAAGTAGAAACAGTGACAGATTTTATTTTCTTGGGTTCCAAAATCTCTGTGGACAGTGACGGAAGTCATGAAATTAAAAGAGGCTTGCTCCTTGGAAGGAAAGCTATGACCAACCTATGCAGCATATTAAAAAGCAGAGACATCACTTTGCTGACAAAGGTCCATACAGTCAAATCTATGGTTTTTCCAGTAGTCATGTATGGATGTGAGAGTTGGACCATAAAGAAAGCTGAGCACCAAAGGATTGATTCTTCTGAACTGTGGTATTGGAGAAGACTTCTGAGAGTCCCTTGGACTGCAAGGAGATCAAATCAGTCAATCCTAAAGGAAATTGTTCTTGAATATTCATTGGAAGGGCTGATGTTGAAGCTGAAGCTCCAAAACTTTGGCCACTGATGTGAAGAAGTGACTCACTAGAGAAGTTCCTGATGCTGGGAAAGACTGAGTGCAGGAGGAGAAGGGGACAACAGAGGATGAGATGGTTAGACAGCATCACTGACTCAACGGACATGAGTTTGAGCAATCTCTGCACTGCAGTCCATGGAGTCACAAAAAGAGTGGAACATGACTTAGTGACTGAACATCAACAAAAACTATACTGAAGAAGGATTTCCAGGGAGAAGCAACATTTGTGTTCAGCCAGGCTTCAGCAATACGTGAACCGTGAACTCCCTGATGTTCAAGCTGGTTTTAGAACAGGCAGAGGAACCAGAGATCAAATTGCCAACATCCACTGGATCATCAAAACAGCAAGAGAGTTCCCCGAAAAACATCTATTTCTGCTTTATTGACTATGCCAAAGCCTTTGACTGTGTGGATCACAATAAACTGTGGAAAATTCTGAAAGAGATGGGAATACCAGACCACCTGACCTGCCTCTTGAGAAATCTGTATGCAGGTCAGGAAGCAACAGTTAGAACTGGACATGGAACAACAGACTGGTTCCAAATAGGAAAAGGAGTATGTCAAGGCTGTATATAGTCACCCTGCTTATTTAACTTCTATGCAGAGTACATCATGAGAAACACTGGACTGGAAGAAACACAAGCTGGAATCAAGATTGCTGGGAGAAATATCAATAACCTCAGCTATGCAGATGACACCACCCTTATGGCAGAAAGTGAAGAGGAGCTAAAAAGCCTCTTGATGAAAGTGAAAGAGGAGAGCAAAAAAGTTGGCTTAAAGCTCAACATTCAGAAAACGAAGATCATGACATTTGGTCCCATCACTTCACGGGAAATAGATGGGGAAACAATGGAAACAGTGTCAGACTTTATTTTGGGGGGCTCCAAAATCACTGCAGATGGTGACTACAGCCATGAAATTAAAAGACGCTTACTCCTTGGAAGAAAAGTTATGACCAACCTAGATAGCATATTCAAAAGCAGAGACATTACTTTGCCAACTAAGGTCCGCCTAGTCAAGGCTATGGTTTTCCCTGTGGTCATGTATGGATGTGAGAGTTGGACTGTGAAGAAGGCTGAGCGCCGAAGAATTGATGCTTTTGAACTGTGGTGTTGGAGAAGATTCTTGAGAGTCCCTTGGACTGCAAGGAGATCCAACCAGTCCATTCTGAAGGAGATCAACCCTGGGATTTCTTTGGAAGGAATGATGCTGAAGCTGAAACTCCAGTACTTTGGCCACCTCATGCGAACAGTGGACTCATTGGAAAAGACTCTGATGCTGGGAGGGATTGGGGGAAGGAGGAGAAGGGGACGACCGAAGATGAGATGGCTGGATGGCATCACGGACTCGATGGACATGAGTCTGAGTGAACTCCGGGAGATGATGATGGACAGGGAGGCCTGGCGTGCTGTGATTCATGGAGTCGCAAAGAGTCGGACACAACTGAGTGACTGAAATGAACTGAAATGAACAAGAAGGTATGAGCCAAGAATTTTCAAGTAGCTAGAATAGGAAGAACTTTCAGGGAAAGAACATATATTCTGTGCTGTGAGTGTGGAAAAGGACTCAACTATCCAGAGCTCATCTTTTCCTGGGGTAGGATCAATTATGTTGACATTGTTCGGGGTGCCTGGAGCAGTAGGAAAGTTGATAAGGGAGACAAACGATATTAAAGGAAGGCTGTGTCCATCTATCTACTTGCTGGGGACCTGCCCTTCCAGAATTGATATTGTGGCCAGCACCAGAGGAAGAAAGAAGGAATAAATTTTATTTTTTTTTAAGACCAAGTCAATACCATTGCATTCAATTATCTATTCCCAAGGCAGCTGGCTACCATAGAGAGCAGAATTGGGAAGAGTAGAAAAATTTAAGGCATATGATTGAAGATCAGCAAGTCTGCCTGCAATAGCTTACTATTCCCTCTATTGCAATCTTGACCCTACTTCTGATTCGTTAGAAGAATGCAGAAGTTAGAATTGAATTCTCTCTGGGATGTGAGGTCTTGGCATTTGGCTGTATGTGATATCAGCCTATTATTTAGACTTTCAGAGATTACCATCAGAAGAGCTTCAAACATAGTTACACAGTCTGATTACTTGTCTAATAATATGGTTATTAAGAACATGTAAGTTACCTATGTGGATTGCATTGTATTTCTACTGGAACGCATTGAACATAGGATTAAAGATGTATCACTTTTAAACTGCCACATTTGTGGCAATCTGTTACAGCAGTAATAAAAAATTAACACACAATTCCATATGTAGTGTGACATTGATAAACCTCTATCAAAATACAGGGTCTATGGCCCCTTGATTTGACTACAAACAGACTTCTGTGGCTCTTTCAATCAATAGAATGATACTGCATGACTTACTGTCTCCCTCTAAGGCTGTGGGACCCAGCCATGGTGGGGGGAGACCCCCAGCTGATAGCCAGTATCAACCCCAGACATGTAAGTAAATGAGCAGACAGATGATCACAGGTTCTAGCCTTGGAGTCTTTCTGGTGTGGCCCCAGCTAACATGGTGCAAAGACAAGCCATCACCAACGTGCCTGTCCAAGTCCCTCCAGCTCCTTCCTTCCCATTATTGTTGTTGCTGTTGCTCGGTCGCTAAGTTGTGTCCAGCTCTTAGCAGCCCCATGGACTGCAGCACTACATGGTCTTAGTTTTTTGAATGTGGAGCATAGCTAGTCTCCCTCTTTTTTCTTTCCAAATCCCCCTGTATACCTTCCTTCTCTCAGAGCCCATTTTGCTATGATCGTTTACTCCTTTTCCTACCACCCTAAGATATTACTACATTTTGCAGAGAAAAGACTATGCCATTCATCTCTTTATTTTCGTGATTATCACAAAGCTTTTTTTCCATAGTAGACACTCAGTCATGGGGGCTTCTTTGGTTCGCTGAATAGAGGGAAGCTAATTGGCCCATATGGGCGAATAAATGTGTGACATTGGCTTTATCTCCTTGAGCTTGGAGACAAGATTTGCATGCTTTTGTTGTCCCAGGTCAAGGGAGCCACATGCACTTCAAAAGACTAAGGTTGACTACAGGGATATTTGACTATATAGCTCTATTGCTAGATAAAGGGGACCTATTTGTATACTGTGAGATGGGAATCAATGAAGTTCCTGGCCTCTTTGACTTTCACAATAGTCTTTCCCAGCAGAAAGAGAGAGCCTCTAGGAAGGTGATTAATGTGAGATCCTGCTGAGGACTTCAAATTGATCTTGGCAAAGAAAATGCCATTTCTCTGCCTGTCCCTTGGGTTCAGAGAGAAAATATGGAGAGTTTGAAACAGAAGGGAGAGGATACACAAGATACCTTCAAGGGAAACAGTGAGGCTATCCTAGGGTAAAATCAAATGCATTCATCAACTCAATAATTAAGGTTCATTCCACACTACACTGCCTCCCTCCACATCGAGTTGCCCTGTTGATTATTATCATCGTTAACAATGACACACCTGACCTTCTACGTGATTTCCGTTCATTTTTTCATGTACTAATAACGTACATGCTATTTGCCTGACGGTCTTTGGTTTTGAGGAAGGAGAAATAAATGAGACATGGTCCTAACACTGAAAAGTTTGCATTCTACTACACAAACATATATCAAAACAAGAAATTATCATCTCCTGTCAGATATGTTCTAATAGCTTTAACAATGAAACACATCAATGATAGAAAAAAAAGTATTTCCTTTTTTTTTTTTTGTCACTTTGTTCATTCAAAGCATGTATATTAGCAATGACTAGGTGGTGTAGCAGGCTGTGAGATTAGAGCAGTGAAAAGAACTGAAAAGAACTAAGTTGCTATTTTGAAATGTCCCTAAGATGATAAATGGGCTTCCCAGGTGGCATTTGCAGTTAAAAAAAAAAAAAAAAACCTGCCTGCCAGTGCAAGTGGACGTAAGAGATGCAGGTTCAAACCCTGGGTCTAGAAGACCCCCTGGAGGAGGGCATGGCGATGCACTCCAGTATTCTTGCCTGGAGAATCCCATGGACAGAGGAACCTGGCAGGGTCACAAAAAGTCAGACATGATTTAATCACCTTATGCACACAAGTTGAAAAAACTTGAATTGTTCAAAGATCTGAAGAGATAAGAGTGTGGCTAGAGCTTAGAGGTCAAAGGGCAGAGTAACACGAGGTGAGGCTGCAGAGCTGGGTCACGTCATGAAGGGCTTTATAGGAAATGCTAATAAATTTGTTTTTCATGTATTTTTTTCCTAGATGAAGGTAAACAGGGAGTAACAAAATATGATTTATATTTTTCCATGATCATTCTGACTGCCAGACGGAGAATGGATTTAGGGTGATTGAGGGTAAAAGAAGTCAAACTTTGAAGCAGAGAGATCAGTTGGGCAGTAGTGGTAGTCGTTTAGGTGAGAAATTATGGCACATTAGACTTGGAAATGACAGTGAAGATGGAGAGGAGTAAACGGGTGGGAAGACATTGTTCAGACATACAAAAAGGCAGGGATGAGCAAGAGGAAGCCAGGAAAAGGGGGAAATGTGCAAAAAATATGGAGGCAGGACATAGTTCAGGGAACTTGATCTTTTCCAGCATCATCAATAAGGGTGTAATCACACCAGAAACATCACGGCCACCACCACCGTCATCCCCTCATCACCACCAATCACAATCATTACCATTATTCCCATCACCTTCATCACCTTCTTTCAGAATACCGTCATAAGCACATATGTGGAATTTAGAAAAGTGATGCAGATAACTCTATTTCCAGGGCAGGATTGAAACGCAGACGTAGAGAAGGGATATGTGGACATTGATGGGCACAGGGGCTGGAGGGGAGGTTGGGATAAATTGGGAGACTGGGATTGACATATATACAGTTCCATGTGTAAAATAGACAGCTAGTGGAGGCCTGCTGTAACACAGGAAGTTCACACTGCTCTGTGAATAATAATTTGTAATGCACAACTGTTTTAGTTTAAAAAACGAATTTTCGTCTAGCGTGAATTCATTTGGATTTCTCAAGTTGGCTCATCAGTTTTGAGTTCCCAGTCTCCAGCTGCAACTTCCTTATTGAAAACCTCTTTTCTCAGCACTCCACCCCTTGTCACTGGATGTTCAGTTCCTATACACCTCTCCTTTGTACTAGAGCTTCTCTCCTCTATCTTCTTCTGCCTTCCTTCCTAGTTTTATCGCTTGGTCAGACATTCCAAAATAGTCTGTTACAGCCCTGTAGGTTTAATCATTTGCTTGAGATCTCTTACATACTCACCAAGTTCTTAAACTTGGATTACACGAGTATTCAATTTTTCTAATCATGAATATCACAAAATATTGAAGAAGGAATTATAATTCAAGTTTCCTTTTTTAATCTCCTCAGGAAATACCTTTCACTTTTGAAATCATCTCCACATCATCCAAGCCTTGATATCATCTTGATCCCTCTCTATGCAGCAGTCAACTCCATGGAGAAAATCACCCCATACTTCAAAGAAAAGACAGAGAAAACCTTCATGCAGGTCCCTGGACCTCCTCTACCCTGCACCTTAAACTCTTTCTTCAGATTATTCTTTCTTTGATTTTAACTTATCTTTGTGTCCAACTGTATCTTTTCTCAATGTCACCAATAACAGGTAACAAACTAGTTACCTGATTTAGTTCAGTTGAAACTCTATGAGCTGCTCATCAGAACAAGCTGTCTTTTGAGGGCTTTGAGCTCTATTTTGACCAAATCTTATATCTAGATAACATCTGCCTTAATGACAGTTAAGATCACCATTATTTTATTCTCTCTATGAAGAGTAGAATATGAGGACTTGATTGCTCACTCAGTTCTCAGCTCTGAAGTGAGTAGAATACTGAGCTGTCCTTTTGGGTTATCATAGAAAAAAGTGGGATGCCCTTTTAGTCAGGGATGTATCCTGTTAGATCTCCCTGCATCTCTGCATCCCAGAAACCTAAGTGCTCCCCCTGCAACCTGGACATTGGCCTGTTAAATCAAAACAATGTGATTTCAAATGACAACAAAAACAGCTGATCTATTTTCTCACTGCCACCATAAAATACTCTTGAACTCAACTCAGTAATTTCTGTTAAGAGAAATCCCATATAGAAGGTTGTTTAAAAGCTATAGTCCATGATGTTGGAAATTTCAAAATATCTTTTTGGATAAAACCAAGTCACGAGACTGCTGAGAACCTAGATGACACTTACAGATTCCTGAAAAATTGCTTCTTGCAAAATTATACTGTGATGAGATAACCTCAAACTCCATTGGCAATCATTATTAATAATGATTAATCAAAAGTGTTGCTGAGTTCTCTGTTCTTGACATCACAAAGACCTTTTTTTATGAAGGGTAACAAAAATAAACTGTAGTTATCATATAGTTAGCATGACTAAATCAAAATTCTCCTTGGAAATGGAAAAATAGTTTCCAAAGAATGTTAAGCCTGCTGGTGTTGTTCAGTTGCTAAGTTGTGTCTGTCTTCTTGTGACCCCATGGGCTGCAGCACGCCAGGCTCCTCTGTCCTCCACTATCTCCTAGAATTTGCTCAGATTCATGTCCATTGAGTCAGTGAGCTATATAACCAACTCTTTCTCCACCACCCCCTTCTCCACCTTCAATATTTCCCCGCATCAGAGTCTCTTCCAATGAGTCGACTCTTCATATCAGGTGGCCAAAGTTTTGGAGTTTCAGCATCAGTCCTTCCAGTGAATATTCAGGACTGATTTCCTTTAGGTTTGACTAGTTTGATCTCCTTACTCTTCAAGGGACTCTCCATCACCACAATTTGAAAGCATCAATTCTTTGGCGCCCAGCCTTCTTTATACTCACCGAATGCCACGCTTATCCATTATAAACAGAAGTTCTGGGGCACAGAGCACAGGATTTGGGCTCCCTGCAGAGGGAGGTTCAAGAGGGAGAAGACACGTGTATACCTATGGCTGATTCATGTTGATGTATGGCAGAAACCCGCACAATATTGTAAAGTAATTATCCTCTAATTAAAAATAAGTGATCATTTTTTTTTTTAAACTGGGGCAGGACAGTGTGGGTTTGAATTTTAGTTTCTGTTTGAGTTCAGTTTCTAAGTCATGTCTGACTCTTTGCGATACCATGGACTGCAGCATGCCAGGCCGAATTTCAGTTTAGCCACTTACTAACACTGTAACATTGGAGACCTCATTTGACTCTTTCATTCTTTGACATCATCATTTCTGAAATGGGAACATGATAATACCTGCCTTGTTGGAATGCCCCTCCGTGGCTCAGTGGTTAAGACTCTGCACTTCCGGTGCAGGGAGCATGGGTTCGATCCCTAGTCATGGCAGTTCTGCATGCCTTGTGTACACGGAGGGGTTGGGGGGAGGTTTACAAAGTTCATAAATGTACAGTAGAATAATATCTGGCACATACTCAGCACGTAGTAAGTTTCTGTTGCTAGAATATTGGGATCCAATTTGTAATTCCTTTTCACAAGTAAATAAAGTCAGCAAGTTGACACAATTTGACACATTTGACATTTGACACATGCTCAAATTCAAAGGACACATGATCAAATGTTGACATATGTTCAACATTCGACACAGGTTGACATTTGACACATGTTCCCTATAGCCGGTGATGTTTCCATTATGCATGCCTGTGTGGTGTAAACAGTCATTCCTTATGGATGTTGCCCCTCGGTCATCTATGTCCTTACTATACAACTCCGAATACTGTAAAGTACTCCTTTAAGGGTTTTCATTAACATGGTTAAGATGTCTTCCTTTGACCCCCAAAGCACCAATAGATGGCGGTTACTAGAAATCAATTTCAGAAGAACAAAAGCTGGAGGGAGTTAGTATTTTTAAGACTAGTTCTTTCTAGTTGAGATATTCAGTTTCCGGTGCTCAAACAGTAAGTCATCTAGAGGAAGTGAGAGAGAATGGGAAGTGCAAAGCTGCAAATGTGCCATAAAACCCAGGTAGGCCTAAGGGAATTAGTGAGAGAGGAGGTACAGAGCTGAACAGGCATCAGAGAACCCCTAGTCTGAAGGGTAAAGAGCAGAGGACTATACAATTTTGCAGAAGTTATTTCAACTCTTCTAAACCCAGTAAAGGCTTCCCTGGTGGCTCAAGTAAAGTCAAGATTCCACTTGCCAATGCTGGAGACGTTGGTTCGATCTCTCTGTTGGCAAGACCTCCTGGCATAGGAAATACCAACCCACTCCATTATTCTTGCCTGGAAAATCCCGTGGACAGAGGAGCCTGGTGGGCTACAGTCCATGGAGTCACAAAAGAATTGGACATGACTTAATGACTAAACAAAAACAAACACAGTAAAATGCAAATAAAACAAAAGCACACGTAACTCGAAGAGATTATATTCAAACTATGCACTTGAAAACTACCCACGTTTTTAGAAAAGGGAACACTCCGACACTGTTAGTAGGGATGTGTCTGTACAGTCACTATGGAGGTTCCACATAACACTAAAATTAGAATTGCCATGTGATCCAGCATTCCTACTCTTGGGCATATATGCAGATAAAAATGTAATTCAAAAAGATACATGCACCCCTATGTTCATAGCAGCACTATTCACAATAACCAAGAAACGGAAACAACGTAAATGTCTATCGACAGATGAATGGATAAAGAAGATGTGACACGTATATGCAATACTCTATACACACACACACACACACACACATCAGCCATTTAAAAAGAATGAAATAATACCATTTGCAGCAGCATGGAGGAACCTAGACATTATCATGCTAAATTAAGTCAAAAAGAGAAAGACAAATACTATATGGTATTTGTATGTGGAATCTGAAATATGACACAAAGGTCCCTATCTATAAAACAGAACAGACTTGTGGTTGCCAAGGGAGAGAGGATTACAAGAGGGGATGTAGTAGAAAGTTGGAGTTAGTGGATGTAAGCTATTATATATGGGCTGGATAAACAACAAAATCCTACTGCATAGCACAGGGAACCATATTCAAATATCTTATGATAAACTGTAATGGAAAAGAATATTTAAAAAGAGTGTATATAACACTTTGCTGTACAGCAGAAATTAACAAAACATTGTAAATCAACTACACTTCAATAAACAAAATTATCCACATTTTGCTTGTTTTCATTCTTATATTTTTGCCATTGCATACAAATCAATGAGTTTGGGGATAAGTAGACACCCTTGAAACCATCACCACTATCAAAGCCATAAACATATCCATCTCTTCCTAAGGGTTCCTTCTGTCCCCTTAATTATTATGATTGTGATTATTGCTACTGCCATTAATTTTTTTGGTGGTAAGAGTGCTTAGCGTAAGATCTAATCTCTTGGAAATTTTAAGTATATAATACAGTATTGTTAGCTATAGACACCTTGCTGTATATTAGCTTTCCAGTATTTGCTTTTCTTGTACCCTTCAACCATTCACCCCCATATTTTCCCCTTTCCCCAGTCCCTGGTTACCACCATGCTACTCTCTGCCACTTTAGATTTCACACATAAGTGAGACAATGTAGTGTTAGTCTTTCCATGTCCAGATTATTTCATTTAGCATCATGTCCCCCAGATACACCCATGTTGTCACAAATTTCCATGCCCACTTCTTGGCACCCCTACTAATCTGCTCATCTCTCCCTCAACTTCATTTATATAGTGTTCATTTTTCCTTTGGAAAAATGTCTATTCTTCCCTGTTTCAGAACCTTGCATTTGTTCTTCTGTCCTAAGCTCTCTTTCTCCACCTGTCCCTGGCTGGCTTCTTCTCATCACTCAGATCTCAGCTAAAGACTGTCCTTGTCATCTGCCCTCCACATCTCCCCATTGCTTTCCTTCACTGGTCTCCTAGAATCAGTGGTGGTGGTTGGTGGTTTAGTTGCTAAGTCATGTCCAGCTCTTGCGACCCCATGGACTGTAGCCTGCCAGACTCCTCTCTCCATGGGATTCAAGGCAAGAGTACTAGAGTGGAATGCCATTTCCTTCTCCAGGGGATCTTCCCGACCCAGGAATAGAACCCCGGTCTCCTGCATTGCAGGCAGATTCTTTACCAACTGAGCTAATGATGGAAGCCCCAAAACTAGTATTTTATCCCTTTATTTCCTTCATCAATGAGCACTCTTCTCCTAAAGAATGTGAACTTTATGAGGGTCAGGTCATTTTACATTTGGTTTCTCATGGCCTGTCTACTCCCTATCATGGAATCTGGAACACAGTGAAACCTTAATGTACAGCAAAAATAAAAATAATAAACATTAATGGCGTCTTGTTGTTGTTCACTTGCTAAGTAATGTCCCACTCTTTGCGATCCCATGGACTGCAGCACAACAGGCTCTTCTGTCCTTCACTACCCCCTGGAGTTTGTTCAGACTCACGTCCATTGAGTTGGTGATGCTATCTGACCATCTCATCCTCCGCCATCCCCTTCTCCTTTTGCCTTAAATCTTTTCCAGTTTCAGGGTCTTTTCCAGTGAGTCAGCTCTTCGCATCAGGTGGCCAAAGTATTGGAACTTCGGCGTCAGTCCTTGCAACGAATATTCAGGGTTGATTTCCTTTCGGGCTGACTGATTTGATCTCCCTGCTGTCAAAGGGACTATCAAGAGCCTTGCCCTGCACCACAATTCAAAAGCATCGATTCTCCAGCTCTCAGACTTCTTTATGGTACAACTCTCACATATGTATATGACTACTGGAAAAACCATAGATTTGACTATGTGGACCTTCGTCAGCAAAGCGATGTCTCTGCTTTGTAATATGCTGTCTAGTTTTGTCATAGTTTTACTTTCATGAAGCAAATGTCTTTTAATTGCATGGCTGCATGGAGTCCTTACCCCTGCATGATTCTAAGTGGCTTTCACATATTTATCCTCACCAAAATCCAAGGAGTTTGTTGTTGTTGTTAGTATCGTCATTCCTATTTTATAGATGAGATAGTAAGCTCAGGTAAGTCAAATACCTTGCCCAGAGTCACACTGCCATGGAGGGGCAGAACTGGAATTCTGCCTCAAGATGTTTAGTTCTAGAGCCCAAGCTCTTAGCTGCTGCCATTCATACCCTCAATCATATTGATATAAGGAACAAATTAATGATTATCCTCAAGATTATTGGGTGCCCTAGGACTCAGATGGTCTTTTCTGACTTCTCAGCCACATTTGCACAGGTTAGAAAAACTCAATAAAAGGAATTGAACTGGGGAGGCTCGGCACCAAGTGGACTCAAGGCTTTGGGTCCATTTATTTTTCTAGGGAAGCACACAAGCCATGGCAAGCTGACTCATCAAGCTAAACCCACATTGTGTGATGGGAGGATTACACATCCTACAGCTATTGTTGTGTTATTAATGACTGGGGTCAATCCTCAGGGGCTTGACAAAGTGTTAAAATCAGAGTTGCCCTTTGAAACTCTCAGTCCTTGCTTGCTCCTCTGAAGTGTGAGAGCAGAGTCAGAAACAGCCCCCAGACTTTCTTCTTGTTTCTTTTGCCTTCTAGACAGTCTCTTAACGTAGCAAGAATGAAGGACCAGGTGAATTTTTGTGTCCACGTGCGGGACGGTCTGTCCTAAATGTTTCCCGAACACAAGTCTAAACACTGTGGTTGGGCCCCAGGAAAAAATGATCTCCTTTCATTTTCAGGTCTTAGCAATTTTATTCCAATAGTGTCATCAATATTGATTATGTATCTACTCTCTGCACAATGAAAATACTAATGACTTATATTTAGACAGTCTTTGTAAATCCTCAAGTTTTCAAAGAAGCTTGAAGGTCATCAACTTTAACACAGCAGCCCCTGCAACCCCCCTGCCATTTACTCTCAGCATTGATTTTATCTTTTTCAAACCTCACAACTGTGAGAGGTTAAGTTACAATTTTGGTTCTCCTTTAAAGATGGAGGGAGGCAGCAGGAATGACTTACCTGAGGTCACACAGGCATCAGTGACAGAGCTGCTGCCCAAACCATTGTCCTTGTAAAGTGACAGGATGTGACGGGCATGACAGTCTTCTGACTCTACCTGGCATGTATCGGCTAGCTTTTGCTATCTGACAAACCTCCCCTAAATGTAGTGGCTTAAACAGCAGTCTTTTGGTTACCATCAATTGACAAATTAGCCTGAGATCAATCAATGGGGAGGCATGTTGGGCCTCACTTGGGCTCTCTTAGGCAACTGTAGTCAGCTATTGAGTCAGCTGAGAGCTGCCGGCATACAGTGGCCTCAACTGAGATGGCTCATCTCTAACAGTTTCATCCTTCAGCAACCTAGCCCAGTCTTTCAAGGATGACTGGCAGAGTTCCAAAATGGGAACTTAAACTGCAAAATCTCTCTTGGCCTTTAAGTACAAATATAAGAAAATAATGTTAAAAAGTTGAATTTAATGTATGTAAATGATACCTTAATAAAATATGTAAAAACAAAGAGACTGATCATTCTCATCTATAAATATATTAATATTTATCTTATTAGAAAACTAGTGTTTTAATGTATTTAATAACAGATCTAGTTAGCCCAGCTGGAAAAAAGTCAGTGGTTTTATTCTCAAAAGGGTCTAAAAAGCCATCAACTTTGGAATGCGAGTTTTAAAATGTTATATTCAACTCATGACTAATTTTTCTCAATAACAAAAGCTATAAGATCTTTGTTTGCATATTTCTGCTTGTGTATATATATATATATAGATATATGTACTTTTTAGATGTGTGATATTTTTCTGCCTCTGGATGGTATAACCAAAATTAATTTTAAAAGAGCTGTATTTAATTGGTTTAGAATTAAGCACTTATAAATTAAGTATTCCTAAAGTTCTCAGAAATACAATGAAAGACAACCCAAATGGTTTCCATGAGGTTTACATGAGCTGGGAAAATACTAATTATTAAAGCTAACAAATTTGTCAGTTTCATTAAAATAGTCATGTCTTAGAGTTATCAGCATTAAGTATAAAACTTTTAATCTATCAGGTTTTCTAGTCAAATAAGTTCATGTTATCTCACTTACAAAATCTGTCAGCAAGAAAAATAACCTGGTATGATAAAATTTTTATGTCATAATTTTTTAAAAACAAATTAAATGTAACTGAGAAAAGAGTTCTTAGGTGTAATAATTATGCCTTATGATATGTGTACTTAGCTTTCAAAATCTTCTGGTAACTTAACTCTTTGGGATTTTGCTAAGTTAATGATAACAACATACTGATATCTAGATTATTTTCAAATGGTATAAAATATTGAACACTTCAGTTCAGTCATTCGGTCATGTCTGACTCTTTGTGACCCAATGGACTGCAGCACGCCAGGCTTCCCTGTCCATCACCAACTCCTGGAGTTTACTCAAACTCAAGTCCACTAAGTCAGTGATGCCATCACACCATCTCATCCTCTGTCGTCCCTTTCTCCTCCTGCCTTCAATCTTTCTCAGCATCAGGGTCTTTTCCAATGAGTCAGTTCTTCGCATCAGGTGGCCAAAGGATTGGAGTTTCAGCCTCAGTATCAGTCCTTCCAATGAATATTCAGGACTGATTACCTTTAGGATGGACTGGTTGGATCTCCTTGCTCTCCAAGGGACTCTCAAGAGTCTTCTCCAACACCACAGTTCAAAAACATCAATTCTTCAGCACTTAGCTTTCTTTACAGTCCAACTTTCACATCCATACATGATTCCTGGAAAAACCATAGCTTTGTCTAGACAGACCTTTGTTGGCAAAGTAATGTCTCTGCTTTTTAATATACCATCTAGGTTGGTCATAACTTTTCTCCAAGGAGCAAGCATCTTTTAATTTCATGGCTGCAGTCACCATCTGCAGTGATTTTGGAGCCCAGAAAAAATAAAGTCTGACACTGTTTCCACTGTTTCCCCATCTATTTCCCACGAAGTGATGGGATCAGATGCCATGATCTTAGCTTTTTGAATGTTGAGTTTTAAGCCAACTTTTTCACTCTTCTCTTTCATTTTCATCAAGAGGCTCTTTAGTGCTTCTTGGCTCTCTGCCATAAGGGTGGTGTCATCTGCATATCTGAGGTTATTGACATTTCTCCCAGCAATCTTGATTCCAGCTTGTGCTTCATCCAGTCCAGCATTTCTCATGATGTACTCTGTCTGCAAAGTAAATAAGCAGGGTTATAATATGCAGCCTTGACATGCCCCTTTCTTTATTTGGAACCAGTCTGTTGTTCCATATCCAGTTCTAACTGTTGCTTCCTGACTTGCATACAGATTTCTCAGGAGACAGGTCAGGTGGTCTGGTATGCCCATCTCTTGATTAATTTTCCACAATTTGTTGTGATCCACATAGTCAAAGGCTTTGGTATAGTCAATAAAGCAGAAGTAGATGGTTTTCTGGAACTCTCTCGCTTTTTTGATGATCCAATGGATGTTGGCAATTTGATCTCTGGTTTCTCTGCCTTTTCTAAAACCAGCTTGAACATCTAGAAGTTCACGGTTCACGTACTGTTGAAGCCTGGTTTGGAGAATTTTGATCATTACTTTGCTAGTGTGTGAGATGAGTGCAATTGTGCAGTAATGTGAGCATTCTTTATCATTGTCTTTCTTTGGGATTGGAATGAAAACTGACCTTTTCCAGTCCTGTGGCCATTGCTGAGTTTTCCAAATTTCATGGCATATTTAGTGCAGCACTTTCAAAGCATCAAAAAAATGTCACTTCATTATAGGGGACTGGAATGCAAAAGTAGGAAGTCAAGAAATACCTGGAGTAACAGGAAAATTTGGCCTTGGAGTACAGAATGAAGCAGGGCAAAGACTAATAGAGTTTTGCCAAGTGAACACACTGGTCAAAGCAAACACCCTCTTCTAACAACACAACAGAAGATTCTACACATGGACAGTCCCAGATGGTCAATACTGAAATCAGAGTGATTATATTCTTTGCAGCCAAAGATGGAGAAGCTCTATACAATCAGCAAAAACAAGACTGGGAGCTGACTGTGGCTCAGATCATGAACTCCTTATTGCCATATTCAGACTTAAATCGAAGAAAGTAGGGGAAATAAACCACTAGACCATTCAGGTATGACCCAAATCAATTTCCTTATGATTATACAGTGGAAGTGAGAAACAGACTTAAGGGATTCGATCTGATAGAGTGCCTGAAGAACTAGGACGGTGGTTCATGACATAGTACAGGAGGCAGTGATCAACACCATCCCCAAGAAAAAGCAATGCAAAAAGGCAAAATGGTTGTCTGAGGAGGCCTTACAAATAGCTGAGAAAAGAAGAGAAGCTAAAGGCAAAGGAGAAAAGGAAAGATATACCCATTTGAATGCAGAGTCCCAAAGAATAGCAAGGAGAGATAAGAAAGCCTTCCTCAGGGATCAATGCAAAGAAATAGAGGAAAACAGTAGAATGGGAAAGACTAGAGATCTCTTTAAGAAAATTAGAGATACCAAGGGAACAGTTCATGCAAAGATGGGCTCAATAAAGGACAGAAATTGTATGGACCTAACAGAAGCAGAAAATATTAAGAAGAGGTGGCAAGAATACACAAAAGAACTGTACAAAAAAGAGCTTCATGACTCAGATAACCACAATGGTGTGATCACTCACCTAGAGCCAGACATTCTGGAATTTGAAGTCAAGTGGGCCTTAGGAAGCATCACTAGGAACAAAACTAGTGGAGGTGATAGAATTCCAGTTGAGCTATTTCAAATCCTAATTGGACACTAATTATGGAAAATAGGTTAATCTGCTTTTGGCTTCTTATTACAGAAGTTTTGGGTTTGGGTTAAAGATAAACTTGTGTTTGTTAGTGACCATGTCTTGTGCTTTATGGAAAAATTGTACCATGAGAAACATTATGTGTCTAGAAATTATTTTAAAAATACTTATGAATCTGCCAAAATGCTAAATTAAAAGTCAGGTTTTAATTACTTACTTCTTAGCTTTTATTAAAAATTAAGATTTTTAAGGGTTAAGAATTCTAATTAATGCATATAATTAAAACTACTGAATTTAATAAGAGAAACATCTTGATATGCAAGAAAAATAAAATACACATTTTTGGTAAAAGAAGGAGTAAAAAATAGAAATGCATTTTTTTAAGGGAAAATAATTTTGTCTCAGAAAGAGGCTAAAAGGAAGGAAAGCATTCGACAAAATCTGAATGTGTATAGGAAATTATAAAGATGTGTGGGAAAGGAGTCTTGAGAAAAGAGCTTTAGACATAGTAATGCTGACTATTTGAAATAAGTTTAATTAAGTAAATGAGCTTTAATACCAAAAGTAAGCTGCTGCAAAATTATTCAATAGAATCTGAATTTTCTATCTGCTTAAAGGACAAACTATAAACATAAAAAGTTGAAGAGAGAAAGTAAAAGAGAAAATCTTGCATAGTCAAGTTGACTAAAATGGAATTAACATAAGCATTTTTAATTAAGCTTTAATACCAATAGAGTATTTATGTAAAACTAAGAACTCAATTTCTTTTGTCTGCTAAAAGAACCAAGTTTCTTTGGTTGCTCTTAATAAAGAGATTATAAAATGTTTTTATTTATCTTTGAGAACTCTGTCTAAAAAGCAAAGATTTTGTGTTTTATCAAAGTAACTTCCTGTGTTGTTTATATCAGGTCTTTTAATTACCAAAGAAAACTTGATCTTCTCTGTTATAAGAGCTAAGTTTTACTTACAATTACTTGACCTTCTGTATTTACCTGTGAAGTTTCTAATTGTTACCACAGTTAAATGAATAAATAAATATTGTTTTATAGTCAGTAAAGCATCTGCCTAAAATGTGGGAGAACTGGGTTCAGTCCCTGGGTCGGGAAGATCCTCTGGAGAAGGAAATGGTAACCCCCTCCAGTACTCTTACCTGGAAAATCCCATGGATAGAGCAGCCTGGAAGTCTACAGTCCATGGCGTCACAGTGAGTTGGATACAACCAAGTGACTTCACTTACTGACTTAGTCACCTATAAACCAATTTGAGCAAGTGTTTAAAAACTTTCTGATATTTCTGATGAAGTGAAGTAGTGTGAAGTATAAGTCACTCAGTTGTATCTGACTCTTTGTGACCCCATGGACTGTAGCCTGGCAGGCTCCTTTGTCCATGTAATTCTCCAGGCCAGAGTACTGAAGTGGGTAGCCATTCCCTTCTCCAGGAGATCTTCCGAAACCAGGGATCGAACCCAGGTCTTGCACATTAGAGGTGGATTCTTTACTGTCTGAGCCACCAGGGAAGCCCAATATTTCTGATAAAATTCCTCAAAATAAAATTCTAAATAAAGTCTTTTTGACTTGAATGTAATTGTAGGATTTTCCCATTTAACTCACATGCAGAGTGTATCATGCAAAATGCCAGGCTGGATGACTCACAAGCTGGAATCAAGATTGCTGGGGAAAATACCAACAACCTCAGATATTCAGATGATGTTACTTTAGTAGCAAAAAGTGAAGAGGAACTAAAGAGCCTCTTGATGAAGGTGAAAGACAAGAGTAAATAGGCTGGCTTAAAACTCAACATTCAAAAAAAAAAAAAAAAAAAACTAAGATCATGGCATCCATTCCCATCACTTCATGGCAAAGAGAAGGGGAAAAAGTAGAAACAGTGACAGATTTTATTTTCTTCAGCTCTAAAATCACTGCAGATGGTGACTGCAGCCATGAAAGTAAAAGACACCTGCTTGTTGGAAGAAATCTGTGACAAACCTAGATAGCGTGTTAAGAAAACAGAGACCTCACTTTGCAGATAAAGGTCCATGTAGTCAAAGCTATGGTTTTTCCAGGAGTCATGTATGGCTGTGAGAGTTGGACCAGAAAGAAGGCTGAGTGCTGAAGAATTGATGCTTTAGAACTGTGGTGCTGGAGAAAACTCTTGAGAGTCCCTTGGACAGCAAGGAGATCGAACCAGTCAATCCTAAAGGAAACCAGTCCTGATTTCCTGATGCTGAAGCTGAAGCTCCAATACTTTGGCCACCTGATGCAAAGGGCTGACATTGGAAAAGCCCCTGATGCTGGGAAAAATGAGGGCAAGAGGAGAAGGGGACGACAGAGGATGAGATGGTTGGATGGCATCACTGACTCAATGGACATGAGTTTGAGCAAGCTCCAGGACATAGTGAAGGACAGGGAAGCCTGGCTTGCTGCAGTTTATGGGATCGCAAGAGTGGGACACAATTTAGTGACTGAACAACAATAGTGCTCCTGGAAAAATCTCAAAAATGTTTTCTCTCTCCCTTCGTAGAACAAAAATATTAACCTAATCACACATATATGGTATGTTGAATTATGCAGGAAGCTCTGTCAATTAAGAAGTAGTGCTGCTGCTGCTGCTGCTGCTAAGTCGCTTCAGTCGTGTCCGACTCTGTGCTACCCCACAGACGGCAGCCCACCAGGCTCTCTCCCTGGGATTCTCCAGACAAGAACACTGGAGTGGGTTGCCATTTCCTTCTCCAATGCATGAAAGTGAAAGTGAAGTCGCTCAGTAAGTGTCCGACTCTTCGTGACCCCATGGACTACATGGCCTACCAAGCTCCTCCATCCATGGGATTTTCCAGGCAAGAGTACTGGAGTGGGTTGCCATTGCCTTCTCCAGAAGTAGTGCTAAACTTTCATATTTTTATATTTTAGGCATGTACTTATTCTAGAAATTATATGAAATTCCTAAAAATCTGATAGGTTTTAACATAATGTTGTCATCATTTTTATCTTAAAATGTTGTACATCACAAAATAACTATACTTCCTTATGAAATAAGCTCTAACAATGGACATTTTTTAGTCTTTCATCATTTGCCAAAAGTTATTGTGGCTGAGCTGGTGAAGAATCTGCCTGCAATGCGGGAGACTTGGATTTGATCCCTGGGTTGGGAAGATCCCCTGGAGAAGGGAATAGCAGCTACCCACTCCAGTTTTCCAGAGAAGGCAATGGCACCCCACTCCAGTACTCTTGCCTGGAAAATCCCATGGACAGAGGAGCCCGGTGGGCTGCAGTCCATGGGGTTGCTAGGAGTCGGACACGACTGAGCGACTTCACTTTCACTTTTCACTTTCATGCATTGGAGAAGGAAATGGCAACCCACTCCAGTGTTCTTGCCTGGAGAATCCCAGGGACGAGGCAGCCTGGTGGGCTGCTGTCTCTGGGGTCGCACAGAGTCGGACACGACTGAACCGACTTAGCAGCAGTAGCACTCCAGTTTTCTGTCCTGGAGAATTCCATGGACTATATAGTCCACGGAGTGGCAAAGAGTCAGAGACGACTGAGCTACTTTCACTATTGCTTTACTCAGGTGCTTTTACAAAAGCTTCCTGCAAATGTGTTTCATATTTAGAGAATTTCATGGAAAGAAATCTAATAAATACTCTAGAATAAAAGTTTCTGATAACCTTTAAGCTATACCACTGAGCTGGGTAAGAATTTACATAATTCTAATGGAAAAACACATGGCTTCATAAACCTTCTAAGAAAAGAAGAAGACTTAATTACATAGGACTAAATGAACAAAGAGGATGATTATAATCTTTATGACATTTATTTTAAATATTTCTGATTCTTTAATTTCTTGTTTTCCAGATATAAAGAGGCCTTTCCTCTTAAACTAATTAAACTATAAGAATTTGGTAAATTATACCTTCATAACTAGAATTAATACATTTAAATTTTTCTCCCTACCTGATCCCTCCAGAACTTGCAAACTTGTAGTGAGTATTCTTATTTTTGTGGTAACATGCTTATTTACACAAGTCAGTAAGACTCTCTTCTCTATATAACAGAACACAATTAGAAATACTAACTGTATTACCAAAGTTTAGTGATGTAATATTTGCAAGAGACATGGGTTCCCTGGAAGCTCAGTTGGTAAAGAATCCACCTGCAATGCAGCAGAGCCTGGTTTGATTCCTGGGTTGGGAAGATTCCCAGCAGAAGGGAACAGCAACCCACTCCAGTATTCTGTCCTGGGTATTCCATGGACAGAGGAGCTGGGCAGGCTGCAGTACATGGTGTCACAGAGTTGGACATGACTGAGCGACTTTCACTTTCTTCACTTGAATTTTCTTTGTATAGATTCAGATATGACCAGACAAATTTAACAAACTAAAGTTTGTTATAGAGAAAAGAAAAGTCCTTTGAAAAACAGCCTGGTAGATTGTTACAGGATTCCCAGCAGCCTTATCAGGTGAATAAGGGAGGTCACATCCTGGCAGGTACAGAAACCTCAAGATATTTTAGGGACCTTAAGAAGGAAGGAATTCCCGCAAACATAGAGGTATTGCAGACGGTTCTCATGAATGATTCTTGACTTGGCTTCCTGGCCCCAAGATGTATTTAAAATTTCAATTTGAAATCCTTTATGAAAAATTCCACAAAGCAGATTTAAAGAGCCTATATGTTCAATCACTAATGTGATATAAATAAAACATCTAAATTCTTTGAAACTAAACTTCTTTTATAAGCAAATTACACTTGAGTTGGTTATCTTTGGTAAAAATGAGGGAAAGAGAGAATGATTATGTATTCACCTGTATGGATATTAGATTCTAGTGCTTAGGACTGGCTTTTAAGGTTCTGTTTTCTACCTGTAAACTAGACTGGATACTGCATCCTTCTAATTTTCTCCTGTATTTGGCTACAACTCTTCAAAATAAAGTTTCCAATTTCTTTTCTCACCCTTTTGACTTGGAATCACTAAGAACTACAAGTAAACTTTTTTCTGAACCCTTGCAAACCAAACTGGAACAACTTGATATAAACTGGAGAAAAATCACCACGATTGTTCCTGTACAGATAGTCTTCATGGGTGTTGCTATATTGGGCCACTTAGAAAAGATCACCAGGTACCTTCGAACCCAAATCTAGGAAGATCTATTAGTCTGCCACTTCCTGCCTCACTCCATCTAAAGATGTTGCAAGCTGGACATCTAGAAATCTTCTCAACTGCCTCTCTTCAGACCTCAGAACCTAGGATTATGGTTCGCTCCAATCATTAACAACTTATTAAACACCCGATTGCTTGCATCATAGTAATACCAAAAACTTGGCCTCTGTGCACCAGTGCTGAGTCAAAACTTGGAGACAGAGTTTGGGGTGAGGTAGAAAAGAATAGCTCTATTGCTTTACCAGGCAAAGAGAGATACAGTGGGCTCAAGTCCTCAAAATGACATGCCCCAATCTGGGGTATTTGATGAGGAGCTTTATAGTAATTGGAGAAGGAAATGGTGACCCACTCCAGTATTCCTGCCTGGAGAATCCCAGGGATGGAGGAGCCTGGTAGGCTACAGTCCATGGGGTCGCTAAGAGTTGGACACGACTGAGCAACTTCACTTCACTTCACTTCACTTCACTTCACTTCACTTCACTTCAC
>NW_024070186.1:180867118-180932792 GCF_014754425.2 Oryx dammah | reverse complement strand
TTCACTTCACTTCACTTCACTTCACTTCACTTCACTTCACTTCACTTTATAGTAACGGGCTTCCCTGGTGGCTTAGCTGGTAAAGAATCTGCCTGAAATGTGGGAAACCTGGGTTCAATCCCTGGGTTGGGAAGATTCCCTGGAGAAGGGAACAGGGAATGGCTACCCATTCCAGTATTCTGGCCTGGAGAATTCCATGGGCTGTATAATCCATGGGGTGGCAAAGAGTAGGACATGACTTTCACTTTCATTTTACTTTCACTTTCATTTTACTTTCACTTTATAGCAATGGTTCAAGAACTCAAGGGAGGGGTTGCTGATAAGGATGAGGATGTGTGCAGGGCCTCCATTCCTTTAATCTGGTCTCCTGATGAGCTTGTGTTGTTCATCCTTCATTTATTAGGGATTTTAGTTCTGCAGAAGAGCTCAAAGGCATTGTTGTATGTATTCCTTGAGGTGGAATCAGAACATCACCCCAGTTTACACTATGGTTTCTTGGCTGCTCCTCCCTTGTCTCTGCATCTCCTTCCTTCCCTGATTAGCCACTGTTTGAAGCTGCCATTTGGCACTCAGGGGAGGTCATGGAAGCCGGAAACTTCCTTACAACAAGGGAGGGACACAGTAAGGCTTCTGTGCCTCGGAGCCCCACACCACCCTGCTCAGTTTCAACAGGCGTACCTTTGGACGGCCACCTACATCACTATCACATCAAATGAGCTTAAATAAATTGGCCTACTGTCAGGAATGTGGTCCACTGGAGAAGGGAATGGCAAACCACTTCAGTATTCTTGCCTTGAGAACCCCATGAACAAACAGTATGAAAAGGCAAAATGATAGGATACTGAAAGAGGAACTCCCCAGGTCAGTAGGTGCCCAATATGCTACTGGAGATCAGTGGAGAAATAACTCCAAAAAGAATGAAGGGATGGAGCCAAAGCAAAAACAATACCCAGTTGTGGATATGACTGCTGATAGAAGCAAGGTCCGATGCTGTAAAGAGCAATATTGCATAGGAACCTGGAATGTCAGGTCCATGAATCAAGGCAAATTGGAAGTGGTCAAACAGGAGATGGCAAGAGGGAACATCGACATTCTAGGAATCAGCGAACTAAAATGGACTGGAATGGGTGAGTTTAACTCAGATGACCATTATATTTACTACTGTGGGCAGGAATCCCTCAGAAGAAATGGAGTAGCCATCATGGTCAACAGAAGAGTCCAAAATACAGTACTTGGATGCAATCTCAAAAACGACAGAATGATCTCTGTTCGTTTCCAAGGCAAACCATTCAATATCACAGTAATCCAAGTCTATGCCCCAACCAGTAATGCTGAAGAAGCTAAACTTGAACGGTTCTATGAAGACCTACAAGACTCTTTATAACTAACACCCAAAAAAGATGTCCTATTCATTATAGGGGACTGGAATGCAAAAGGAGGAAGTCAAGAAACACCTGGAGTAACAAGCAAATTTGCCTTTGGAATATGGATTGAAGCAGGGCAAAGGTTAATAGAGTTTTGCCAAGAGAACACACTGGTCATAGCAAACACTCTCTTCCAACAACCCAAGAGAAGACTCTACACATGGACATCACCAGATGCTCAACACCAAAATCAGATTGATTATATTCTTTCCAGCTAAAGAAGGAGAAGCTCTATACAGTCAACAAAAACAAGACCAGGAGCTGACTGAGACTCAGGTCATGAACTCCTTATTGCCAAATTCAGACTTAAACTGAAGAAAGTGCAGAAAACTGCTAGACCATTCAGGTATGACCCAAATCAAATCCCTTATGATTATACAGTGGAAGTGAGAAATAGATTTAAGGGACTAGATCTGATAAATAGAGTGCCTGATGAACTATGGACAGAGGTTCATGACATTGACCACCCCCATGGAAAAGAAATGCAAAAAAGCAAAATGGCTGTCTGGGGAGGACTTACAAATAGCTGTGAAAAGAAGAGAAGCGGAAAAAGCAAAGGAGAAAAGGGAAGATATAAGCATCTGAATGCAGAGTTCCAAAGAATAGCAAAGAGAGATAAGAAAGCCTTCCTCAGCAATCAATGCAAAGAAATAGAGGAAAAGAACAGAATGGGAAAGACTAGAGATCTCTTCAAGAAAATTAGAGATACCAAGGGAACATTTCATGCAAAGATGGACTCAATAAAGGATAGAAATGGTATGGACCTAACAGAAGCAGAAGATATTAAGAAGTGGCAAGAATACACAGAAGAACTGTACAAAAAAAGATCTTCACGACCCAGATAATCACAATGGTGTGATCACTCATCTAGAGCCAGACATCCTGGAATGGGAAGTCAAGTGGGCCTTAGAAAGCATCACTATGAACAAAGCTAGTGGAGGTGATAGAATTCCAGTTGAGCTGTTTCAAATCCTGAAAGATGATGCTGTGAAAGTGCTGCACTCAATATGCCAGCAAATTTGGAAAACTCAGCAGTGGCCACAGGACTGGAAAAGGTCAGTTTTCATTCCAATCCCAAAGAAAGGCAATGCCAAAGAATGCTCAAACTACTGCACAATTGCCTTCACCTCACTCGCTAGTAAAGTAATGCTCAAAATTCTCCAAGCCAGGCTTCAGCAATACGTGAACCGTGAATTCCCTGATGTTCAAGCTGGTTTTAGCAAAGGCAGAGGAACCAGAGATCAAACTGCCAACATCTGCTGGATCATGGAAAAAAGAAGAGAGTTCCAAAAAAATCTATTTCTGCTTTATTGACTATGTCAAAGCCTTTGACTGTGTGGATCACAATAAACTGTGGGAAATTCTGCAAGAGATGGGAATACCAGACCACCTGACCTGCCTCTTGAGAAACCTGTATGCAGGTCTGGAAGCAACAGTTAGAACTGGACATGGAACAGCAGACTGGTTGCAAATAGGAAAAGGAGTCCATCGAGGCTGTATATTGTCACCCTGCTTATTTAACTTATATGCAGAGTACATCATGAGAAACGCTGGGCTGAAAGAAGCACAAGCTGGAATCAAGATTGCCAGGAGAAATATCAATAACCTCAGATATGCAGATGACACCACCCTGATGGTAGAAAGTGAAGAGGAACTCAAAAGCCTCTTGATGAAAGTGAAAAAGGAGAGTGAAAAAGTTGGCTTAAAGCTCAACATTCAGAAAACGAAGATCATGGCATCTGGTCCCATCACTTCATGGGAAATAGATGGGGAAACGGTGGAAACAGTGGCAGACTTTATTTTTTTGGGCTCCAAAATCACTGCAGGTGGTGACTGCAGCCATGAAATTAAAAGATGCTTACTCCTTGGAAGAAAAGTTATGACCAACCTAGATAGCATATTCAAAAGCAGAGACATTACTTTGACAACAAAGGCCCATCTAGTCAAGGCTATGGTTTTTCCAGTGGTCATGTATGGATGTGAGAGTTGGACTGTGAAGAAAGCTGAGCACTGAAGAATTGATGTTTTTGAACTGTGGTGTTGGAGAAGACTCTTGAGAGTCCCTCGGACTACTAGGAGATCCAACCAGTCCATTCTGAAGGAGATCAGTCCTGGGTGTTCTTTGGAAGGAATGATGCTAAAGCTGAAACTCCAGTACTTTGGCCACCTCATGCAAAGAGTTGACTCATTGGAAAAGACCCTGATGCTGGGAGGGATTGGGGACAGGAGGAGAAGGGACTGACAGAGGATGAGATGGCTGGATGGCATCACTGACTCGATGGATGTGAGTCTGAGTGAACTCCAGGAATTGGTGATGGACAGGGAGGCCTGGCGTGCTGTGATTCATGGGGTCGCAAAGAGTCGGACACGACTGAGCGACTGAACTGAACTGAACACACAGAACAGTGCTATTGGTGGGAAAGTCACTTGGACTTGCTTAGCCTTAGTGTTCTAAAGCAAAATAGGATGCTAGCGCTTATGTAACTAGGAAAATTGCCTGAATGAATTTTATTACTGGTCTTAGTAATAAAATCTTGCAGAACTCTGTGAGCCTCCTGGATACAGAAATTTTTCTGTGTCCCCATATCTTGTTTGTAGGTCAAGGGGTACACATAACAGTATATTTGACCTCTTCTGAACAACTAAAACCCCCAACAAATGGAAGATGCTAACTACTTAACGAAGCATTCTTCAGAGAAGATCAGGCGACCCCTTGAGGCCAGAATAAAGGAATCACAGAAGCTCCTCAGGACATCACCTGAGGCCAGACCAAAATAATACAAGCCCTGAACACCACCTGATCCTCATCACCTGCCCTTGAATCAGTCATTGCTACAGAACTCCTCACCAATTCCTCCCTCTCCCCCTACCAAGTTGGGACACACAGGTTTCGAGGCACAAGCCAACTGTGTCCTCCTTTGCCTGGCAAAGCAATACTCGCTTCTACTTCAACCCAAACTCTGTCTCTGTGATTTAATTAGGCACGGTGCAGTCACCTAGCTTCTGGCACCTGGATCAGCTGTCTTTTCCACAGTGTTGACACACAACTCATGATCAATAGAAGGTAGTGATTATTGTTAGGTTGCCTGTTCTGAGCTTGCTTATTCTTAGATGGGTTTCTTGCCCATCCTTTGCTCTGTTCTACATTTCAGGGGGGACTTCCTGTATGCAGCTGCATTTCCTAGGCTTCTGAAGGTTAGCAGAATGTGACACCTCAAAATATGCCTCTTTAACATAAGAATTATTTTGAGCTGGTTATTTTTAAGAGAGCAGAAAAGCTCTAAAATCCAAGTAGAAGTTACCCTTTTATAAAAGATATTTACATTCATAATGGTAATTTCTGAGTGCTGTTACCTAAAAACTGGGCTTGCCTCTTGGTAGGTGTTAAGCTGATCGACTCTATCAATCCAAAGTGTGGGAGAAGGAAAAATATATTATGACTTGCAGCAAGAAAGGAGAACACTGGGGCTCTTTCCCAAAACAGTGTCTCCCCAGCAGCAAAATTAAGGAAGTTTTAAGGGAGGGGTATGGGCTTCCCTAGTAGCTCAGTTGGTAAAGAATCAGCCTGCAAAGAAGGAGATCCGGGTTTGATCCCTGGGTTGGGGAGATCCCTTGGAGAAGGAAATGGCAAACCACTGTAGTACCCTTCCTTGGAAAATCCCATGGAGAGAGGAGCCTGGTGGGCCACAGTCCATTGGGTGGCAAAGAGTCAGGCACTACTGGGTGGCTAACACTTGATGGGAAGAAAAGGAAAAAGTGGAGGAGAATTCAGCTTAGAACTGGGGCAAAGGTCAGAAGATTGGAGTTAGGAGGGTCAACATCCTCATTCCATTTGCCACCTGGGTGGGGGTCTCAGTTCCTGCAGAGCTCAAACATTCCTTGAGGAACCAGGGCCCTGCCCCAAGGCTGCACTGCTGTTTCCTGACGGCTTCTCCTTCTCTGCTTTCTCTCCCTTCCCTGATTAGCAGCTGTTTGAATCTGCCCTTTGGAATTCAGGGAAGGTCTAGGACCCTGACTATAACTTATTTCCTACACAGAAGAAACAGGGGACTCAGAGAGGATTTGTACTGGGAGCCCCTCAGGGTCCTGCTTGTTTTCAATATCTCTTTTTCTGTATCACTGGAGAGGAAGATGATCAAATCTCTAGCAACTTATCAATAAAGAAGGAAGTAAATTAAATCTGATTAACAATCTTTCTCTTGTTTATTGTGCTTTTGCGGGTCACCTCCCATAACTGGCCTTCCTTTTGCCTGCATCATATTTTGGTATTTAAGGTGATGGCTTTTGGCCACTTCAACTAAAAAGATGCACAACATGAGAGTTGTGAGTTAAGTTTTATTGGGGGCAAAATGAGGACTGCAGCCTGGATGACAGCACCTCAGACAGTTCTGAGAAACTGCTCTAAAGAGGCAGTGGGGGGAAGGTCAATATATGATTTTGGTGAAGTGCAATCAAAAACTTGCTTTAGAAAAGGTTTTCTGCTCTTCCTGTGGAGCTGATGTCATCATGAAAGGATTTAGTGATTTTCTAGATGTGAAGAGATTCAAGGATTGGGATCATGAAATCAGTGCCTGAAAATACCTGTCTAAAAACGTATTCCACCAGTTTCCCTGGAGCACAGAGTGCCTCAGTCTCCACCCTGAATTCCCCTCAGTGGGTGTTGAAGGTTGGCAGTTACAGGAGCACAGAGTTCCATCTCCGGCAGAGGCAGATGGCAAACGTCCTTGTTGTCGTTGTTCATGGCAAATGTTCTTGGCAAGTGCCAATTTGTCATTGACAGCCATTTGGGGGAGTTACTATTTTTCTGGATATCTCCCATGTATACATGTTATTAAACTTCTTTTTGTTTTTCTCTTCTTAATCTGTGTTGTATTACAGCAGGTGTCTCAGTCAGGAACCTAGGTAAGATGGAAAGTTATTTTTCCTCCTCTGTGCTTCTAATGCAGCTGAATTCCTATTCAGCTGGGTCAAAGACAGGCACTGGCAGGGTATGGGGGAAGGAGATGCAGGTTGCTTCCCCGTATCTGCTGTGTGTAGATGGCTTCTGAGACAGGATCTGTGTACCTTCTATGACTTCCTCTCTTCCCAGGCAGATCCATCATGGTTCTAGATTCTGCCAGCTGCCCCTGAATTCTGGTAACACCACCTCTTCTTTTTGCCTCTCTGGCCTAGAGTTAGGAGCAACATCCTGCTGTCTCTCATCTCTGGGTCACTTCATCATCTTATGTTTGGTCTCAGCATCTCTTGTCTGCATAAATAATTCCCTCCATTTTATTCTTTCCGTTTTAATGCTTCAAGTCATTTCTGTCTTCCTGCTTAAATACAGACTAATAAATTGTATTATGATCCTTGAGGTTTTTAGGACTCTCAATTCAAAAAATATGGATCCAATTTCTGACCCCTAGTTCATCATGGATTTACTTGTGTGGCCTTGGCCGAGGCAATAAATAGTACTGTTCTCCCAGTTGTAAGAAAGAGATGTGCAGAGGGCAGCTATTGCACTAGAAGCCTGCTTCCAAGACTTGGACTCATTTTTTTTTTTTCATCATTAGTCTTACAAACATATATCTCCATTCTCTATACCACCGGCATCTGCTTGCATAGTTTCTCTAGGTGGCTAAGCCAATTACGGAATAAGCTGGACTGGATCCAGGTTGTGGAGAATGAATGGAGTGGCTGAGCAAGGTGGAGGCGGCCTCCTCATCCCATGCCTAGGGGAAGACCACACAGAGAGGGTCCTCAGACCACACACACAAGACTTGCCCCACACTTGGAGAGGTTGCCGGCTCTTCATTCAGCTACCCTAAGGCGCACAGCCAGCAGCCCTGCTGGCTCCGTGAACATCACAGGTTGAAAATCCTAGAAATAGGAATACTCCCGCCTGAGTTAATTAAGATTTCAGCCTCCAGCAGATGCTTCTGTGACTATGGGAAAAAAAACAAACCAGTTTTCTTATTCCTGAACTCTTCCCTCTTTTCCTGTAGATATGCTGTCTTGAGACTCTAGTGAAAGGAACACTGATTCTGACTCAGTTTTCACTGACCATCATAACACGCATGGAGCACTTATAATCATAACAGTAACATTATTAACAACAATAATAATCCAAGCTGTCACTTGCTAAATGTTTCCTATGTTGCAGGCAGCTGGTCAGGTTCAGTCAAACTAAACACCTCATCGAATGTTCACTACAACCTAAAAGCAAAATAAATCCCATGTTCCACACTTTCAGAAGAAACTCATCTTAGGAGTAGTTATGACACTGCTCAGATGCTTGTCAGCTTATCAAGGAGAATTCCCCTGACCCACCTTGTCTGAAATAGAATGCACTCACATAGACGCACATGTACACAGATGTAGTTTTCACCTCATCTGTTCTATTTCTCATCAAAATTTTCATCACTAACCAACACTTCTGTTCATTTTTTATTGCCCATCTTTTTCCATTGGAATACAGATTCTGAGAAGCATGGGGTCCAGGCACAGGCCTGATGGAATTAAATAGGAGGAGAGCTGTTTTTTCAGAAATGTTTACTGAGCACTGACTTAGTGGTAAGGTTTGCCATCTACAAATTGGCACTTGCTATGCACACTTGCCATCTACCTCTACAAGGATTAAATCCAATGCTGCTGCAGCTGCTGGCGTGCAACACCCCCTGAACAGAGTTCAGAGTGGTGATAAAGAATGAGGGCACTTTTTGTGCTCTGGAAAAACTGGCAGAGCAGGTCTTCAGATAGTTATCTTCAGGAGCTGATTTTATGACCCCAGTTCTTGCATGTCTTCATATCTAGAAAAGCACTAAATTCCTTTGTGGGGACGTCTGCTTCTCATGACTTAGCAGAAACTTTCTGCAAAAATATGTGCTTGATTACATGCATTCCCTCTTCACTAAAATCACATATATACTGAAGTTCCCTTACCTCTTAGGAGCAGTTTCTCAGACCTATCTGAGATGCTATCTCCCAGGCTATAGTCCTCATTGTGCCCCATATAAAACTTAACTCACAGCTCTTACATTGTGCTTTTTTTCTTGTTTTTTAACCTCAGCAGTCTTATTTCAGGTGCTAGAGATCAGTAGGTAAAAAGGAAGATGACATTGTCCCTGACTTCATGGAACTCTCACACTGTGCCCAAGGTCCTGAAGCCAGGACCTAATACAAGCCCATCTGAGCTCCAAGCCCATGTATTTCCATATTATATAGATGACGGTACACATGTACATCCTTTTGGACAATAGTGCAACCTGAGGAGCTGAAAGACTAAAAGATGTATGCAACTTCACACAGCTCATCAGAGCCCCATCCAGCTTAAAGATGACAAGTGGTTATATTGAGCTGACATGCGGTTTTCACTGAGTTAACACTTCAGACATAGGGAAGAACAAGGCAGGTATGGTTCCTCAAGGAGAAAACAAGTCATCTCCACCTCTCCCCCTCCTCCTTTATACTCACTGAACCAAAACAATTCAATTATGCGGTTCTATCCTTGAGAATCAGGAGGCATATCTACCACTTTCTTCTCTTCTTGAAATTGGAGTGGACCATTTTGTGGGTATTCACATTCATATATATATATATATATGCCTTGCTCTTGAGACAGTCTCTCAGAGTGCTGCTGCTCTCGTCCATATTGCATTTCTCCATAAATCAGAGAAGCCAGAATTGCTTCTGAGGAAGAAGGCTCTCTGCTGGAAACCTCAGAGTCCAAGTCCCCCACTTCTTAAGCTGAAGTCCACTTTAATGACCCCTGCCCCAACATCTCAGTTCAGATCAGCCCTGAAATTCATTCAAGTCATGGCCTCTTTCTTCCAGGTTTTAGGACTTAGACTCTGTAAAACCTGCATTGTTCTACCACACCCTGGAACCTTCCTCTAAGTCAGACTTGACTCACTCTTCCCATTTCTCAGGTAAGTAAACTAAGGATCCCTGCCGTTTCCTGGCTGAGCCATGGTGAATCATCCAAGAAGCTGGACTCTGATTCTGACCCATGCTTACTTTGTCCTAAAAGTATTTTTTGTTGTTCAGTCACTAAGTCATGTCCAGCTCTTTGCAACCCCATGGACTGCAGCACGCCAGGCTCCTCTGTCCTCCACTATCTCCCAGAGTTTGCTCAAATTTGTGTCCATTGAATTAGTGATGTTATCTAACCGTCTCATCCTTGCCATCCATTTTTCCTTTTGCCTTCAATCTTTCCTAGCACCAGGGTCTTTTCTAATAAGTCAGCTCTTCCCATCAGGTGACCAAAATCCTGGAGCTTCAGCTTTAGCATCAGTCCTTCCAATGAATATTCATGGTTGATTTCCTTTAGGATTGATTGGTTTGATCTCCTTGCTGTCCAAGGGACTTTCAAGAGTCTTCTCCAACACCACAGTTCAAAAGCATCCGTTCTTCAGTGCTCACCCTTCTTTATGGTCCATCTCTCACATCAGTACATGACTGCCCCAATAAAACCCATAACTTTGACTATACAGACCTTTGTTGGCAAAGTGATGTCTCCGCTTTTTAACATGATATCGAGATTTGTCATAGTTTTTCTTCCCAGGAGCAAGTGTCTTTTAATTTCATGGCTGCAGTCACTGTCCACAGTGATTTTGGAGCCCCCCCCAAATGAAAATCTGTCACCATGTCCACTTTCCCCCCTTCTATTTGCTGTGAAGTAATGGGACCAAATGCCATAATCTTTGTTTTTTGAATGTTGAGTTTCAAGCCTGCTTTTTCACTCCCTTCATTCACCCTCATCAAGAGACTCTTTAGTTCCTCTTCACTTTCTGCCATTAGAGTGGTATCATCTGCATATCTAAATTGATGATATTTCTCCCAGCAATCTTGATTCTGGCTTGTGATTCATCCACCCTAACATTTTGCTTAATGGACTCTGAATATAAGTTTAAAAAGCAGGGTGACAATATACAGCCTTTCCCCTGTTTTGAACTAGTCTGTTGTTCTATGTCTGGTTCTAACTGTTGCTTCTTGACCTGCATATAGGTTTCTCAGGATACAGATAATGTGGTCTGATATTCCCATCTCTTTTAGAATTTCCCACAGTTTGTTGTGATTCACATAGTCAAAGGCTTTAGTGCGGTCAATGAAGCAGAAGTGGATGTTTTTCTGAAATTCTCTTGCCTTCTCTATGATCCAGTAAATGTTCACAATTTTGTTTCTGATTTCTCTGCCTTTTCTAAATCCAGTTCATAGGCCTGGTAGTTCTTGGTTCACGCACTATTGAAGCTTAACCTGAAGGAGTTTGAGCATTACCTTGCTAGCACGAGAAATGAGTGAAATTGTAGTCATTTGAACATTCTTTGTCCTTGTCCTTCTTTGGGATTGGAATGAAAACTAAACTTTTCCAGTCCTGTGGCCACTGCTGAGTTTTCCAGATTTGCTGATATATTGAGTGCAGCACTTTAACAGCATCATCTTTTAGGATTTGAATTAGCTCAGCTGGAATTTCATCACCTCCACTAGCTTTGTTCTTAGTAATGCTTCCTGAGGCCCACTTGACTTTACACTCCAGGATGTTCCACTCTAGGTGAGTGACCACACCATCATGGTTATCCATCATTAACACTTTTTTGGTACAGTTCTGTGTATTCTTGCCACCTCTTGTTAATCTCTTCTGCTTCTGTTAGGTTCTTATTGTTTCTGACCTTCATTGTGCTCATCCTCACATGAAATGTTCCCTTGGTATCTCTAATTTTCTTGGAGAGATCTCTATTCTGTCCCATTCTATTGCTTTCCTTTATTTCTTTATTGTTCACTTAGTAAGGCTTTCTTATCTCTCCTTGCTCTTCTCTGGAACTCTGAGTTCAGTTGGGTATCTTTCCCTTTATCCCTTGCCTTTCACTTCTTTTCTTTCCTCAGCTATTTGTAAAGCCTCCTAAGACAACCATTTTGCCTTCTTGCATTTCTTTTTCTTTGGGATGATTTTGGTCGCAGCCTCCTGTGCGATGTTACAAACCTCCATCTGTAGTGCTTCAGGCCCTCTGTCTACCAGATCAAATCCCTTGAATCTATTCATCGCCTCCACTGTATAATCATAAAGGGATTTGATCTAGGTTTTTGACTAGAGAGAGGGCCTTTGTTGGGGCTAAATCCCTAGATGTTTCCAGGTTGCTGGATGCTTCAATCCCAAATCTGGGATACATGAATCATTTAAAAAGCATAAACAAAAACAAAAATTAGGACTTCATCTAGCTGAGGTACCCAGCCAGTCTGTCTGGGCTTTTAGTTGTAGATCATGGGAGGAATAAAAGAAATATCTACTTTACATCCCCCAAAGTGGAAGTCCTGTTAACCCTTTAAATTAAGTACTAACTCAAGTTCTGACTCTCAAATTCTTCAATAATCTGATCCCTACTCAACGTTTCCAATATTATCCTCCACTCTTCTTTATATGTACGCTTCACTCTCTATGTAAAACTATTTACTTGTGGGTGGGGAGCTGGGTTTCGAGTCACATCATATCACTTCTTTTAGATAAGATATTTGTAAATATCTAAACTCCTTTGTAAAATATTCTGCTTATGTGTGACGTGCTCAGTCACTCAGTCATGTCCATCTCTTTGTGACCCCATGGACGGCAGCCTGCCAGGCTCCTCTGTCCATGGTGTTTTCTCAGCAAGAATTCTGGAGTAGGGTGCCATTTCCTACTCCAGAGGATCTTCCCAGCCCAGGGATCGAACTCACATCTCTTGCACCTCCTGAATTGCAGGTGGATTCTTTACCACTGTACCATCTGGGAAGCGCAATTTTGCTTATAAGCTGATTTAAACTGGAGTTGAAGGAACTTCTGAAAGCCTCCTGGTACCATGAAGCAGAAGCCAACAGCAATGCATCAGAACCACAGTATAACTCTTGCTTGTGTTCAGTCCTGGTTCCTACGTTACCATTCAGGTAACTTGTGCATGTTATATGACAATAATAGGAGCACTTACCTTTTAGGGTTGTTATGAAAATTAAATGAGTCAGTTTGTGTATGTACTTAGAATAGTACATGACATAGTAAATGGTATATGTTAGACTGCTAAATTAAAAGAAAAATCCTGAGTGAGACTCCCAAATCAGAATTTCTCGGAGCAGTCTTGGAAACATGCCTTTGAACCTCGTGCACACTCAAGACCAGGAGCTCTTGTACTAGTCCACCTTCCCTTCTTCCCCTTCAAGGCAAGCCCATCATTCTACATGCTATTTTGTTTTGGTTGTGATTTCTAGAGAAAGCCTTTGTGAAGTTTACTCTGTTAACGTTTTCCATCCCAGACTAATGAATTTTCTTGCATTCTGATTAAAACTTCATTTGTTGCAAATTTACCCTTTTTTTTTTAATGCCTAAAGTTGGTGCTTTATAGGGAAAGACCAGTGGAATTATCTGTATGTCCACTGTGTATGCTCGTTCTTTTATTCATTCATTCACTCATCCAGCAGCTATTTAATGAATCATATCCTGTTCCAGGCCTTCCCTGGTGGCTCAGAGGTAAACAGTCAGCCTACCAATGCAGGAGACTAGGGTTGGATCCTTGGGTCAGGAAGATTCCCCAGGAGAAGAAAAAAGCAACCCACTCCTGTATTCTTGCCTGAGAAATATAATGGACTGAGGAGTCTAGCTGGTTGGGCAGTCTAGCTGGGGTTGCAAAAGAGTCAGACATGGCTTAGTGACTAAATGATAACAGCAACTCTGTTCTAGATATATACGTGTGCATGCAAGTGAGTATAATTACATTTCTTTCAGGAGGAGGCAAAGTCTTTAATAACAAATAGAGTGAGTGAAAGCTGTTCAGTCACGTCCGACTGTTTGTCTGACCCCTTGGACTGTAGACTTCCAGGTTCCTCTGTCCCTGGAATTCTCCAGGCAAGCATACTGGAGTGGGTTGCCGTTTCCTTCTACAGGGGATCTTCCCAACCCAGGGTTCGAACCCAGGTCTCTTGCATTGCAGGTGAAGCATTGCATAGCTTCACTGTCTGAGCTACCAGGGAATAGAAGGCAACCAATCCAAAAGGAATGCCAGGCAGGACTTCCCTGGTGGTCCAGGGGTTAAGAATCTCCCTACCAGGGCAGGGGACACAGGTTTGATTTCTGGTCCAGAAGTTCCCACAATGCTAGGGGGCAACTAAGCCCGTGCACCACAGCTACTGAAACCTGAGCTCTCTAGAGTCTGTGAGTCTAGAGTCTTCTCTGCAACAAGGAAGTCACTGCCATGGGAAGCCTGGTGCACCACAAGGAAGAGGAGAAAGCCCATGCAAAACAATGAAGACCCAGTGCAGCCAGACATTAAATTAAATATTCCGAGTAACTAAAGACAGTCTTCCATTCAGAAAACCTTCCAGCCTCAACTTTTCTCTGCTACGGGTGAGGAGAAAAACCGCCTTATCCCTCAATTCAGTGCTGCAGTGCAGTACATGACTAGGCTATAGTCACAGGTGCTGGTTCCTTAGGAAACAGACATTCCATGTCAAAATTCATTTATGCTGCAGGGTGGAGCTGAGGGGAGGAGGCAAGAGTCAACAGGAGGTAGAAAGACAGGGGACAAAGTGTACCCTTTAGCCATGTACCAAGCTGACTAACATCCTGGGGCTGGGAGCCAGACAGACTTGTGTTCAGATCCTTATTCTGCCAACTACTGGCTGTGTGAACTTGGGCAATTCCTCCATAAAATACAGGTGTATAGTCAAGATGTAAAATAAAGTACAAGTAAAATTGCACTTCCCTTAAGGGATCTGGGAAGATTACTGACATAATGCTTATAAATATTTGGGCTTCCCAGGTGGCTCAGTGGTAAAGAAGCTTGCTGCCAGTGCAAGAGACGCAAGAGATGCAGGTTGAATCCCTGGGTCAGGAAGATCCCCTGGAGAAGGAAATGACAACCCACTCCAGTATTCTTGCCTGGAGAATTCCATGGATGGAAGAGCCTGGCAGGCTACAGTTCATGGGGTCACAAAGAGTTGGACAAGACTGAGCACACACAACTTGTAATTTTCTATAACTTCAGGGAGAAATCCTGTCCAAGGCTAATGTGAAATTTTGCCTAATTCAATGATTTCTAAGTTCTCAATGATGAGTTCTAAGGGATCTGGGAAGATTACTGATATAATGCTTATAAATATTTAGCCCAACATCTGGCACCTCATTTTTTAAAGAAAAGTAGCTGACATGGGTGGGTTTTTTTGACTGATAATGGTAGAGCCCGGTATTTTTGTTTGTATCTGTTTTGTTTTTACTTTTTGTTTATTATCAGAGTAATGAATGTAATACAAGTTCATTAGCAGGCAAGAAAATACCAACTGCTTATGTTTCTCCTGGGCCCCTTCATCTGCCCATTTAAGGTACCATCACAACCTACCTAGAACTCTACTGACCCAGCTGAAAACCAGTAATGTAGACAAATGAGGCCTTCATGATTGAGTCAAGAAGATTCTGAAGTCTCTTAAACAAGTCCCTCCCTTCCTCCTGTCCCCTGAGGAAGGAATGCCTAAGAGCCTCATGATGGAATTTGCTGCTTGTTGTTGTTCAGTCACAAAGTCATGCCTGATTTTTTGAGACCCCACAGACTGCAGCACATCAGGGTTCCCTGTCCTCCACTATCTCCCAGAATTTGCTCAAATTCATGTCGAGTCAGTGTTGCTATCTAACCATCTCATCCTCTGCTGCCCACTTCTTCTCCAGCCCTCAATCTTTCCCAGCATCAGGGTCTTTTCCAACGAATTGGCTCTTAACATAGATGGTCAAAGTACTGGGATGAAACTTAATTAGGGGGCAATTGCTCTTCCAATCAACCAGGAATATGTCCTGGTTCAAGGACAAGGTGTTTCTTGGGATTGGGCAGAATGTGAAGATGCCACTTGACCTGTCTCTCTTGAGCTTTCAGTGCAAGGCAAACCTTTCTCTATCAAGTCCTGGAGAATGCATAAGCCCTTTTTAGAGCTCTATAAAACACCAGCAGTTCATAAACTGTGGTCTCAGAGGCAGTTGAGTGCTGTCATTTTCCATTCTTCACGTCTGCTCCATCCTTTCTGCCCCAAGCAACGTATACAACATTAGGAGAGATTAGGGCAGTGGAAGGCCCTCAGTGTATTAAGCAACAACTGATCACTGAGCACCTACCATTTATCATTTTCTTAACAGATATGCAGAGTGTGTGTGTGTTAGTTGCTCAGTCGTGTCTGACTCTTTGTGACCCCATGGGCTTTAGCCTGCCACCCTCCTCTGTCCTTGGGATTCTCCAGTCAAGAATACTGGAGTGGGTTGCCATTCCCTTCTCCAGGGGATCTTCCCAACCCAGGGATCAAACCCAGGTCTCCTGCAACAGATAAGTTGTGATGGATGGGAATTAGCTAAAAGCAGCAAATCTTTCTACAGAATAGAATGTGAATACGTAAAGATCAGAGAAGAAGCATAGTGTCAAGGTTAAGGTCAAGGACCAGTGTCAGAGCATTTGGCTCAAATTCTAGCTCATCCATGGGCTTCCCAGGGGGCACTAGTAGTAAAGAAGCCACCTGCCAATGCAGGAGACCTAAGAGATGCAGGTTCCATCCCTGGTCAGGAAGACCCCCTGGAGGAGGGCATGGCAACCCACTCTAGTATTTTTGCCTGGAGAATCCCATGGACAGAGGAGTCTAGTGGACAACAGTCCATAGAGTCACATAGAGTCAGACATGAGTGAAACAACTCAGCACACACACACGCTAGCTTATCCTCTCACTACCTGGATGCCTGGGTAACCTTAGGATGCTGACAACCTCCATGTGGCTTATCCTCCTCAGCTATAAACACAGATCACATTATTATCATGAAATAGTACTGTATATTTCACCAGGGTGTTGTGAAGACCAAATTAAGTTCCTTTTTGCATCTACCTGTTTAATTTTTATAAAGTCAGCTCACAATTGCCCTGACACAAGATATCTCTGGCAACAGTGCATTTGTTTGCAAAAGTTTTAGCCACATGGACCCCCACAGGTTCCTGAGCCTCAGGGTTGGGGACAAAAGAAACAGGGCAAAGAATTACAGAAGATGAGAAGAAAGATCTCTTGGAGTCTATTAAGGAGTTTCCGCATATGGCAAAGAAATTGGTATTTGGAAAAACAAGAAATCAATGTGCTGACTGAATCACTCGATTGGTCCACTCACTTATTAGTGCTCCATCTTGCCTCTTGGCATTTGGGAGGGGAATGGACTTTTATTGCTTAATTCCCTGTAAGTGAAGGACTAGTGGATTGTAAAATACTGTTGCTTAACATGTAACATTAAGTATTGAACTAGCAAAGAAAAATCAATTCCAGGTTTGGTTGCTGATTAGCTTTTCTCAGGGAATTGAGAGTAAAGTGCCATTATTGCTCTCCTCTTTAATTCATAAAACACTGTGTGTGAGATACCTTAGTAAATGCTTGCTATCCTAGAGCACAGTTTGAACTCAGTGGCCAGCATGCTACGGGTGGTTCACAGGCTCCCTGATGACTGGGGTCCCAGCAGCTGCTCTGGGTGACCCAGAGTTTTGCAGAAGAGAGGCTGCTCAGTGTGCCTGTGCAGGGATTCCAAAACTTTAGAAATTCTTCACAGAGGCTCTCCTTTGAGCATCAGTGCCCTGCTGTCCTCAGGCTCATTTAACTGGTTGTCTAACCACTGGATGCAGGCATTCAAGGCAATAAAACCCCTATCCCCGAGGGGATAAATGTATACATATAACTGACTCTTGTTGTACAGCAGAAACCAACGCAACATTGTGAAGCAACTATATTTTAGTAAGAAAATTAAAACAAACTGGAATTCTATGAATCACACAACTACATAGCCTCTTACTCCTTACTTTTAATAAAGACTAAAAGCTGGCTTAAAAAAAGAAAGAAAAGAAAAAACCTACCTCTGTTTGCAGGTGGTATCTACAATTAGGTTTGTCTCCATCAATCTTGTGTTGCCATACTGGGACTGTCTGACTCCTGCCTGCTCCTGGACCTGGAGTCCAGCTGTATGGCAACCCATTTGGTCTACTTGACTTGGGAAACATTTCATTTCTTATTCAGCCATCTATATCAAGAGAAAGCAGAAATCAATATTTCTATGATATTGTTTATTTTCATTTGTTTACATGGATACAGCAACAATTTGGAGCCAAACAGTCCAAATTCAATCAGAGTTTTGTAGCTTTTGAGATAAGATATCCTGCCAGCCAAGAGTTTTTTTCCTTCTTCCACAGACCCTTCTCCATTCTTGAAGCATCTCTTCTGTAATTTTACTGATTCAATTCATTTTTGAGAGACTCTACTTTTCCAGCTTTCTCATTTTAAATTGCTTGCACAATTTCTGAGTTACTGTAGCCAAATTGCTGCTTATGCTAGTCTGTCCTAGAGAATCCTTCTTTTTCCTCCTTTCTATCTTTTTCAAAAAAAATAATAATGTGTTGAGTATATCCTAGGCTCTGAGTTTGGAAAATGAGCCAGAAAGCAGGAAGAACTCACAGGCAAGTGGAGTAGATGGACAGACGACTAGGGTGTTATGATACAGCATGGAAAGCATCATAGAATTCAAAACCAGAAAAGGACTGTTCAACTCTACCCTAGGCAGGGTGAAGAAGGCTTTTCAGAGAAGGTAAACGTTGTGGTAAGTCTTGACAGATGAGAGGGAGGAGAAAAGGGCTTAGAAGAAGTCATTAAGGAAGGTAAGATACATTCAGGAGATTACAAGTCACTCATCATGAGATATGACCTAGAACTTGACAAACAGGAGACAAGGGAAGTAGGCAGAGCAGAGCCCAGCTCAAAAGGGGGCTTGTTTTCCACACTGATTCTTGATCCTGCTGTGATTGGGCCATGTAAGATTCCCAAGATGAGAATGAACATGTTTGGGTTTGCTTTGAAGAAAGTTGTTGGACTACCCTGCTGGCTCAGTGGTAAAGAATCCACCTGCCATTGAAGGAGACACAGGTTCAATCCCTGATTCAGGAAAATCCCACATGCCATGTAGCTGCTAAACCTGTGCCCCACAACTGTTGAGCCTGTGCTCTAGAGCCTGGGAGCCGCAACTACTGAGCCCATGGGCCATAACTACTGAAGTCTGCACACCCTAGAGCCTGTGCTCCAAAACAAGAGAAGCTATCTCAATAAGAAACCCACTCAGCTGGAGAGTAGCCCCTGCTGGCAGCAACTAGAGGAAAAAACAACAGCACAGCAACAAAGACCCAGCATAGCCAAAAAACAAATAAATACTTTTTTTCTTTTTTAATAGAGAGTTCTTTTGGCAGCAGCATAGAGAATGGATGGAAGAAAGGGGACAGACTAGAGGCAAGTAGAGAAGGTGAGGAATTAAGAGGGTGATCTGAACCAGGACATCAGCTGTAGGGATGGAGAGGAGGCAGTAGATTTGAGATGAAGGTAGAGGGGAGAGTATCCTCCCGGTGCCTAATCCAAGCTGTCCTCCTGTCTCACCTGGATCACTGCAGCAGCCTCCTTCATCATCTCCCTGCCTCCAGTCGCTCCCTTTCCAATCTATCTTCGACCAGAAAGGTTACTCTATGAATCAGCATGGATTCAGTTTACTCAAGTCCTTTAACAACTATGCCATATTAAGGCTTAGGGCTTCCCTTGTGGCTCAGCTGGTAAAGAATCCTCCTGCAATGCGGGAGACCTGGGTTCGATCCCTGGGTTGGGAAGATTCCCTGGAGAAGGGAAAGGCTACCCACTCCAGTATTCTGGCCTGGAGAATTCCAGCCCATGGGGTCACAAAGAGTCTGACACGACTGAGCAACTTTCACTTCACTTCAGCTATACCGTGCATGCGTGCATGCTATCTCACTCGAGTCGTGTCTGACTCTTTGTGACCCCATGTTCTGTAGCCCTCTAGGCTCCTCTGTCCATGGGATTCTCCAGGTAAATAAACTGGAGTGGGTTGCCACGCCCTCCTCCAGGGGATTTTCTGCACCCAGGGATTCAACTCAAGTCTCTTAAGCCTCCTGCATTGGCAGGTGGGTTCTTTACTACTAGCACCACTTGGAAAGTCCATCAGCTGTATCAGTGATTCTCATCTTGTCCCCATTGTGACACTTAATCACATCTGGAGATGCACTTGGTTTTCACAACTGGGGGCGGGGGGCTGCCACTACCATCTAATGAATGGAGATCCAGGAGGCTGCTAAACATCCTAGAACTTCCTACAACAGACTCATCTGGCCCAAAATGTCAATGATCTTGAGATTCAAATATATTGAGCTGTAGTGTAAAACCCCAAGGTCTCTGTATGCTATGATAGAGTCCCAAATTACTTCTTTCTCTCCAGTCTCATTTAATTTTTAGGGGATTTTTTTAAGAGCTTACTGTCCTTGCTCACGCTCTGTGCTTTATGTGAAATGCCTTACTTCTCTACCTGAGGAATTTGTTCTCTTCTTCCAAGATCTGTTTCAGACAGCCTCCTCTCTGAGATCATCCCAGTTTCCCTTGGGCGATGTTAATATCTACCTTCTTATACACCTGAGACATAGCCCTATCATACGCCATCCATCTTTTTTCTCTTTTTCCTGCGTATGTTTTAAAAAATACATTAAACTTTTTCATGTTATTCAAGTACTTTGATTGAAATAATACAATACAAAATTGTATCTATGCAATCCGTCATTTCTGTTTTCCCCCTTCTCTGATCTCTCCTCCTTTTCACCCTCACAACCCTTGACATGATCGAATGTGTCAACTTTTCTTCTAAGTTATACAGCTATACATCATCATATGTATATGATTGATCTAAAAAAATTTTTGCTGTTTATTTATATGTTACTGAGTTGCACAGTAACATATAAATAAACAGCAAAAAAATTTAATGCTTGACAATCTTACAAGTCAATAGATATAAATATAATCTTTTTACTAATTTGCTTATGCATATATATGAATATATCTGTAGCAAACCAAAAAGGATCATATAGTGAGTGGGGAGTTCTATTTTTCTCTTAGAATTGTTCTTTTCCATTCTACTCCCAAGTCCCATAATCATATAATCTGTACTAACAAAACACCTGAGAATTCTTCTCTGCCTTTCTCTATTTCATGTAACTATTTGAAAACTTACAAACACACACACACACCTTTTTTGCCATTGTTAGCTTAATAAAATAGTATCATAAACTCATTTCTATACCTTTCTTTTCTTACTCAACAATACCTCATGGAAATCCTTCTGTTACACCTGTAATTCACTTTTTTAAGCAGTTGCAAAATGTTCGATAGAATTATATAGATTTTCAACTCTTTCTTTGTTATTGGCACTTATTTTTTGCCACTCCACACAATGTTGCTATAAATATCCTAGTATCTGTGTCCTAATATATTGATGTTTTTATTATTAAGGGTGAGATTCTCAGAAGTGGAATGGCTGGGTTGAACAGCATGTTATACTTTTAACTTCAGAAGATATTGCCATTTTACTTTCTAAAAGGAGTGTAAAAATTTATACTTCTTTCAGTAACCTTTGAGACAATGGTTTGCCCTTTATGCCTACCAGGAATATGCTAAATTTTCCAATTTTCTCCAAACTATTGAGAGCAGAGTGATATTTTTTATTACATCGACTTAAAATTTTCTGACTATAAATGAGTCCGAACCCCTACCTCACACCATATGAAAAATAATTCTATACCCATACCAAGACTGCACAGGAGCATTCTTAACAACATTCTTCATAATGGCCAAAAATTATCCATCAACTGGAAAATCAATCAACTTATAAATGATTTCATTTATAAGTTGAAATATTAGAAAAAAATTAAAGAGACTACACCTTCAAGTTCTTAGGATAGTAAAGCCTTATGAATTGGGACAGGCAGGAAGTTTCCCTGGTGGCCCAGGTGGTAAAGAATCTGCCTGCAATGCAGGAGACCTGGGTTTGATCCCTGAGTAGGGAAGATACCCTGGAGAAGGGAATGGCTACCCAGTCCAGTATTCCTTCCTGGAGAATTCCATGGACAGAGGAACCTGGTGGGCTACAGTCCATGGGGTTGCAAAGAGTCAGACATGACTGAGTGACTAACACTTTTACTTTTGACACAAGGACTACAGAAGGATATATAGGCAATTTGATTGAGTATAATTTTATGACGTTTACATATTAAAACAAATTTTAAACAGAGTCAAAAGGCAAATACAGGTTTCAAGGACATTTGCAACAGAGATGATGATGTGTGCTCAGCTGCTAAGTCATTTTCGACTCTCTTGTAATCCCATGGATTGTAGAGCGTCAGGCTCCTCTGTCCATGGGATTTTCTAGGCAAGAATACTGGAGTGGGTTGCCATGCCCTTCTCCAGGGAACAGAGATGATATGCAATGGCTAAAAATCTACATTAGTGAATGAACTCTTCCATGTTGAAATAAAGAGGCCAATAATAACAGAAAAAAATGGCAATGTCTGTCAGATCATAGAAAAGCAAATACAAGTGGCCAGGGAAAACAAGTATTTTTATTAAGCTGGCTTAAAGCTCAACATTCAGAAAACAAAGATCATGTCATCTGGTCCCATCACTTCATGGGAAATAGATGGGGAAACAGTAGAAAGAGTGTCAGACTTTATTTTGGGGGGCTCCAAAATCACTGCAGATGGTGACTGCAGCCATGAAATTAAAAGATGCTTACTCCTTGGAAGAAAAGTTATGACCAACCTAGATAGTATATTCAAAAGCAGAGACATTACCTTGCCGACTAAGGTCCGTCTAGTCAAGGCTAGACTAAGGTCCGTCTAGTCAAGGCTATGGTTTTTCCTGTGGTCATGTATGGATGGGAGAGTTGGACTGTGAAGAAGGCTGAGCACCGAGGAATTGATGCATTTGAACTGTGGTGTTGGAGAAGACTCTTGAGAGTCCCTTGGACTGCAAGGAGATCCAACCAGTCCATTCTGAAGGAGATCAACCCTGGGATTTCTTTGGAAGGAATGATGCTAAAGCTGAAACTCCAGTACTTTGGCCACCTCATGCAAAGAGTTGACTCATTGGAAAAGACTCTGATGCTGGGAGGAATTGGGGGCAGGAGGAGAAAGGGACGACCGAGGATGAGATGGCTGGATGGCATCACCGACTTGATGGATGTGAGTCTAAGTGAACTCTGGGAGTTGGTGATGGACAGGGAGGCCTGGCGTGCTGCAATTCATGGGGTCGCAAAGAGTCGGACACGACTGAACTGAACTGAATCTGTTTTTGACTGTGCTGGGTCTTTGCTGCCGCATAGGTTTTTCTCTGGTTGCAGAGAGCAGGGGTGACTCTAGTTTCCATACACAGCCTTCTCTTTGCAGTGACTTTTCTTACTGTGGAGAACAGACTCGAGGTGCATGGGCTTCAGTAGCTGCAATGCCCCGGCTCTAGAGCACAGGCTCGGTAGTTGTGGTACACAGGCTTAGTAGATACACGGCATGTGGAATCTTCCAGAACAGGGATCAAACCCATGTCTCCTGCACTGGCAGGTGGATTCTTTATCACTGAGCCCCCAGGTAAGCCTGAAAACAAGGATTTTTAGTTAATCACAAAATGAATGCATGATTATTGTGGAAAATGAAAACAATGAACACTAGGAAATATTCATAATGAAAAGTTAAGCACCTCTTGTATGAGACAGGGTGGTGGCAGAAATCAGAAGAGCCGCCCAAGGGGTTTAACTGGAAAGAATTCAATTATGGTGCAGCACGCAGAGCATGTGGGCAGGGAGAAGGAATTGACAAGGCATGGTGAAGGACTAAGCCCCCCAGCAGCCCGAGGCTCTTGACGCACGAGGTTGAAAGTGGCCAGGAAGAGTTTTAGGTCAATAGTGGGACCTGTGGAATCAAGGCCAAGCTGACGGACAGAAGCTGTGGCCACAGAGGAAGGCAGGCTCTACAAGAACCACAGCAAGGCAGTCAGGGTTGGGGAGGACACACCCATTCTCCTCTCTCCTCCTGCCCTCTGATCCAATGTTGCTGATGCCCATTTGCCAAAACCAACTGGAAAACAGAAGGCAAGAGTATCCTAAGAATCCATTGCATAGAGTCCAACCTTCTGAGGCACAGAGCAGGATAGGAAAGGGTGGAAATTGGTCAGGTGAGGGAGGCAAGCAGAATAACTAGATTCCTTTGTACCACTTATCCTGATGTCCAGAGTTGGAATAATGATTACTGATGAGCTAGAGTTTATTCCACCAGCCTGTTTTCTATGCACATTCTTTAATTTTTTATTTTGTTTTGGGAGGTAGTCAATTAACAATGTTGTGATAGTTTCAGGTTTACAGCCCATAGACTCAGCCATTCATAGCCATTCATATACAGGTATCTATTTTCCTGCAAACCAACCCCCCCATCCAGGTTGCACATTTTTATCACTAGTTTTTTAATGTATTTGATATGTAAACAAACTTTGTGGATCAATAAAGAAATGAAAACAAGAACACCCAATAGAAAAGAAGGAACATAAACTGACTCTTCACAAATGAAAAAATACATAGGGATCATATAAGGCTAAAAGAATCACCTGATTTTGTAATCAAATACATGCAAATTAAAACAACAATAAGACACCATTATTCATCTATCAAACTGACAAAGAGTGAGATTATATATGCAATGCCTCTTGTTGTCGAGTGTGGTGAGATAATACATTCACTGATGGTAGGAGAATAAATTGTTTTATCCTTTCTTGAGGGTAATTTGGCAAGATATATCAAAAGGCTTATGCAAGTGTTTATATTCTCTCCCTTAGTAATTCTGTTTCCAGGAATTTATCCAAAGAAAATATTCAGAAATGCACATGTGATATTATCACAGCAGTATTTATAATAGTGATAAATTTTAAAATTATTCACAATAGGAGATTTGTGAAATAAATTATGGTATGGACATACAATGAAATATTATTAAGCCATTAAAAGCACATTGCATTGGATATTTAGTAACACAAAGTAATGCATATGGTATTTTATTATGCAAAATATCTGAATGTAAGCTAGGATATATTGGATATTCTATAATCTTAATTGTGTTAAAAACAAAAAGTACTTATGTATATATATAGATACTCATGTCTTTTATATCTGTTATCTACATGTAGAGAGAGGAAGGTTAGACCCTATAGGGAAATATAGTAAATATTGACAGAGTTTCTGTTTGTGGAGTAAGATTTTAGAAATTTTTGTATTCTGTACACTTGGTTTTCCACAATGAACATGTTTTATTACCTATATAAATTATGTGGAGGCAAGCACGGGTATTCCACCAAGTCACCTTCTATTTGGGCAGCATCCATTTCTCCCATATATGTCTACTGAGTTGAGTTATGTTAAATGTCCAAATAAGATCTATGAAGTTCCTAGAATTTTTTTTTACATAATTACTTTTATTTAGTTAGTTTTGGTGAAAACATTTAAGTTCTACTCTTAGCAACTTTTGATTGTACAGTATAATGTTATCAACTTTGAGTCACTTTGTTAGGCTTTAGGTTGGCAGACCTTTTTCATCTCACTACTGATTGTACCTTTTTATCAACCTCTCTCTACTTCCCACATTCCTGAGAGCCACTTTTCTTTTGTTTCTGAGTTTGTAAAGTTCCTAGAATTTGAAGAAGAATTGTCAGTGCTCTTCAAAATCTGTTGGGATGCCAAACTCTGTGAAGTTAACTGTTTGGATGATTTTCCTATTGATGCAAAACTAAGTAGTTGGATTTTTAAATATCTATATTCTGAAAGGTTAAAAAAGAAATCTTCCCTCTGCATCTAATTCAGCCTCAGATTTCTGTGTTCTCCTGGCTCTCTAAACTGTGGCTGCTAATGAATAAACTGTCCCTAACAGAAAGGATTTGTAGGAGAGAACTTGGATGAGAGCATCCCTTTGTGAAACTGGTTTTAACTTTGTGGATCTCGGTTTGTAAGGACACAGTAAGTCTCTGTGCTACAACGTGTACATGGAGGAGGCCATATCTCCCAAGCTGGAGTAGTATGATCCATATAAGGCAAAGTTTTCCATCGAAACGTATGATAAAGTCAAAAAGAAAGTTAGAGTTCCTGCAAAAGAAAAGTCTAGTCATTACAGTGGCTGAGTTCCTACCATATATTTTTTGAGCCCCCAGATCTGATCACAGCCAAGTAGGCACCAACCACTAATCGAATATCACAAAGGCTTCTTTCTGGCCACTGAAGGGCCAAATCATGGGAATCAGTGGGTGGGACTTAGATCAGGTGTCTTTAGACGTTCAGTTAGAGAACTAAGCTGGGCCAATATGCCTCAGCAGGCATATTGCCTGCAGTGCAGGAGATACAGGAGATGACGGTTCAATCCCTGGATCGGGAAGATCCCCTGGAGGAGGAAATAGCAACCCACTCCAGTATCCTTGCCTGGCAAATCCCATGGAAAGAGAGGCCTGGTGAGCTACAGTCCATGAGATGACACAGAGTCGAACACAACTGGATGACTAAGCTCATGCATAATCAGAGCAAACCCTGCAAATACCAGGTTTGGAAAAGGGAGCTACTCAAATTACTATAGGCTTCAGGAGCAGTGTAGCTCTCTCTCTGTATGAGCTGGGCTGCACAGACCACCTTCTGTGAGAGGGCCATATACCCAGCACCCATCTTCATCCACAGCTGGTTTTCTTGCTGCCATTCTCAAGCCCCTGACAGCTTACATCCCGAAGCTGGTGAGCAAGGAGACAGGGCAACAGTAGAAAGAGGTGTGTCGTCTCAAAATATGTGCATATGGCGGTGCACAGTCCCCAGCTTAGCTGCTAACCTGGGAATGTGACCATCTTACAAGTTAATATGATGCCCTGATCAAGGAAGTACTCCTGACACCCGGATCCCACATACTGGTGAAAAAGAAAAGTGAAAGTGTTAGTTGTTCAGTTGTGTCCAACTCTGCAACTCCATGGACTGTAGCCCGCCAAGCTCCTCTGTGCATGGGATTTCCCAGGCAAGAATACTGGAGTGGCTTGCCATTTCCTTCTCTAGGGGATCTTTCTGACCCAGGGATTGAATCTGTGTCTCCTTCATTGGCAGGCAGGTTCTTTTACCTCTGAGTCACCAGAAAAGTTCCTGTCTTTTCATACTGTTCCCTAAATACATTGGGGTTTTTTTCAACATCCTTTTGCAGCAATGCTTGAAGAATTATATTATTATTTTAGTTATTTCTATGAAATAGATTTATTTTCAATAGTTTCTCAGTGTTGAAAACTTATAGGTATTTTAATCTGAAAACTATCACTAGAATAAGAACAAAAGATCCATATAGTCAAAGCTATGATTTTTCCAGTAGTCATGTATGGATGTGAGAATTGGATCATAAAGAAGGCTGTGCTGTGCTTAGTCGCAGGCTGAGTGCTGAAAAACTGATGCTTTCGAACTGTGGTACTGAAGAAGGCTCTTGAGAATCCCTTGGGTTACAAGGAGATCAAACCAGTCAATCCATAAAGGAAATCAACCCTGACTCTTCATTGGAAGGGCTGAAGCTGAATTTGAAGCTCCAATACTTTTGTCAGCTGATGCAAAGCGCTGAATCATTGGAAAAGACCTTGATGCTGAAAGATTGAAGGCAAAAGGAGAAGAGGGCGGCAGAGGATAAGATGGTTAGACAGCATCGCCAACTCAATGGACATAAGATTGAGCAAACTCTGGGAGATCGTGGAGGACAAGGAAGCCTGGTGTGCTGCAGTTCATGGAGTCACAAAGAGTGGGACATGACTTAGTGGCTGAACAACACGACAACAAGAACAAATGTTAAGATAACCCCCTTCACTTCTTTAAAAAGAGTAAAAATCCATTCAACTGTCATTGAACACTTGGGTCTCACAGGTAGAATCTCGGTTTTGCAGGATGCCGTAGCTTACAAACGCTAGTCTGCACTATAGCTTCTGTGTCACTCAGGCCTCAAGGTCATTCTCTTTGATATGACTCCCTTCTTTCCAAGGTATTACTTTTCTGAGAATAATCTGAAATGGCCACCTTCCCCCCATCCTCTAAGCTTTGGCAAGATAGTATCTATGTATCATTTTTTTTCTCCTTTTATGTAGCTAACAAGCATAAATGCTTACTCTGTGCCAACAAAGAATTTTACAAATTTACGAATGTATCCTCATAACAACTTCATAATGTAAATTTCAAGTGTGGGGCAACTAAGAATCAGAGAAGTTACTTTGCTCAAAGTTAGAAAGTGGCAGAATCAAGATAAGATGACAGTAAAGTTCTTTTCCTTTCCATGCACTTTCACTGATGGAAAATGTGAAAATTATCGTATAAAAATAGCATAAACCATAGACTCTGAGGTGTGTGTGTGTGTGTGTGTGTGTGTGGTGTTTCCATAAGAGAGTGATTTTTTTAAAGAGATGAGAACCTCTTTATCCTTATTTTCTGGTATGAAATAATCACCAGCCAAGACAGTGATGGAACCTAAGGGGCCAGCAAGGTGTGACTCTTATAGTCTTGCTTCATTTAAAGGAACCATATCCTTTCTGTTACAGTATCCAAACAAATTAGGACTTAACCTTTCAAGCCTGAGAGAAAAGGTCAGCTTTAACTGGAGAATAAAAAAGAGCCTGCATTTGAAGGGGGTGCAGACTTTCCGAGTCTCAGCGCCCCCATTTTCCCCTCCCCCCAGCGGTGCTGAAAATTCAGCTGCCCTTGTAGGAATCCAATTCCTTCTGCAGATTACACAGAGATTATCAAAATTGTAAACAGCAGAGTATTTGCAGAGATCGATGGAGTACAACAAGGCTCATACATAATGAGAGAAATAAAAGGATAGGAGCTTCTGCAGCCAGTGACCGAGAACTATAATGTCGCATCGGCAGGCTGAAGGTGAAGATGTAATTGGAATCAACAAGATAGTACAAAGAGATGATCTGTCCTCCAGCTCCCCTGCACTTTGAGAGCGCAATTCTGATTTCATATCTGAGCAATTCATTTGCCTTAAGCAGCACGAGTAGAAGGGTTTGTTCATTATGTTGCCTCTCCCTGATGTGTGAATTCAGTTAGATAGTGGCAAATTAGGCCATCTTTTAGGAAACCAGATGATGACAGATTGTTCACAAAATCACTGCATCCTCATACTCCTAGCCAGAGATTTAGGAGTTGAGGCCAGAGGCAGGATTCTATAGAAGCGACAGGCACGGACTTTGATGCTGTCAAGAGTAGCCTCTGGCTTCATTCCCCCACGTGCTCCTTGGGTAACCCTAAGCAACTCACTTGTCATCTAGATGTCGGCTGTTGTTGTTAGTTGCTAAGTCCTGTCTGACTCTTTTGCTACCCCAGGACTGTAGCCCACCAAGCTCCTCCGTCCATGGGATCTTCCAGTCAAGAATACTGGAGTGGGCTGCCGTTTCCTTTTCCAGGGGATCTTCCTGACTCAGAGATTGAACCCACTTCTCCTGCATTAGCAGGCAAATTCTTTACTGCTGAGCCACCAGGGAAGCCCAGATATAGGCTACTTCATCTGTAAAACTGGGTCTTCTTGGCAATTAAGTGGGTAACACATGATTGGCTTATAGCAGCACGGATCCACATTATCTAGAACTTGTTCCAATACAATGTATCAAACCATCATCCATGACATCTCTTCCAGGAAGCCTTACTTAATATCCAAAGCCAGAAATGATTTTCCGACTCTGAGTGCTCTTTGCACTTAATTGTTTTTATTAGCAATTTTATTGACGTATGGCTTACATACCATAAAATTAATCGGTGTTAAGTATATACTTTAATAGGTTTTAATAAACTTTCTGGGTTGTGAAAGCATCACAGTAATCCACCTTTAAAGCACTTTTACTAACATCCCAATAGCATTCCTTGTCTGGTTAGAGTTCAACTCCATCCCACTCACAGACCCATGGTATGTCCACATAGCAAAATACTATTTGATCATAAAAAGGAGCATAATACTGATATGTGCAACAACATGGAAGAAACTTGGAAACATAATGTTAAGTTAAAGACACACATTGTATGATTCCATTTATATAATATGTCCAGAAAGGGCAATTTCCATTTTACCCTCTTTTGATCTTTGATAAATTTGAGTCTCTTTTTCCTTTTAATTGACCTGAAGGAGGAAATCAAACCCATCACTATTCCCACCATGATGCATAAAGAAATGCCTGGTAAGGTGCTCAGTTAATTTTTAACATCTGTTGAAAAGTTAGATCAACAGGAAACTAGCTAAGCTTTGTTGCCTACAAACGCAGCATTAGTATCGAAGGTATTTCCTTTTAACATTAAGAAAGCACACTGATTTTCCAGGGCTGGTCAGTTCCTGGAGGAAGGACCAGCAGTGGGACCACTGGCCCAGAAGTTGGGAGCTATGCCCATTTTGGGGTACCACTGCTACAGGCAACTATTTCCTGAGGTTCTCCCATGTATTAGGAAGCATTGGGTGATTTCCTTTCTGTTTTAACTCTTATAGAAGCCTATGAAGGTGAGCATTACTACTGCTGTTACTGCTATTATTGCTGGTGAGGAAAGCAAGATTTCGAGAAGATAAGGCATTTGTGCAACATGACGTAGTCAGTAAGGATGGAGACAGACACACATGTCTTAACCAAAACCGTGGCAGCCATGGTTTCCTTAACTCTGCACAAAAGGTAAGAAAATAGTGCTGGACTATTCACAGTAGTCAAGACATGGAAGCAACCTAGATGTCCATCCACAGATGGATGGATAAAAGATGTGGTACATATACAAAAGGTAACACTACTCAGCCATAACAATGAATGAAATAATGTTATTTGAAGCACAGATGGACTTGGAGATTATCATATTGAATCAAGTGAGTGTGAAAGACCATACCATCTATCACTTATATGTGGAGTCTAAAATATGATATAAATGAACTTATCTATGAAACAGACTCAGAGACACTGAGAATAGACTTGTGGTTGTCAAGGAGGAGGTGGGGATGAGGGAGGATGGATAGGGAGTTTGGGATTAGCAGATGAAAACTGATAAACAACAAGGTCGTAGTCTACAGCACAGAGAACCATATTCAATATCCTGTGATAAACCATAATGGAATGACTCATGACTCTGCAAAAGAATGTATCTGTGTATAACTGAATCACTTTGCTGTACAGCAGAAATTAACACAACATTGTAAACCAACTATACTTAAAATAATGTTTAATACATTTGAACATTATTGATGTTGAAGACATTTAAACGTTATTGATCTTGATGTTATTTTGGGGGGGCTCCAAAATCACTGCAGATGGTAACTGCAGCCATGATATTAAAAGATATTTGTTCCTTGGAAGAAAAGTTATGACCAACCTAGACAGCTTATTAAAAAGCAGAGACATTACTTTGCCAAAAAAGGTCTGTTTAGTCAAAGCTATGGTTTTTCCAGTAGTCATGTGTGGATATCAGAGTTGGACTATAAAGAAAGCTGAGTGCCAAAGAACTGATGCTTTTGAACTGTGGTATTGGAGAAGACTCTTGAGAGTCCCCTGGACTGCAAGGAGATCCAACCAGTCCATTCTAAAGGAAATCAGTCCTGAATATTCATTGGAAGGACTGATGCTGAAGCTGAAACTCCAATACTTTGGCCACCTGATGCAAAGAGCTGACTCAATGGAAAAGACCCTGATGCTGGGAAAGCTTGAAGGCAGGAGGAAAAGGGGATGACAAGGGATAAGATGGTTGGATGGCATCACCAATGCGATGGGCCTGAGTTTGACCAGGCTCTAGGAGGTGGTGAGGGACAGGGAGGCCTGGCATGCTGCAGTCCATGGGGTCGCAAAGTGTTGGACACGACTGAGCGACTGAACTGAACTGAACAAAAGAAGAAAGAAAATCATACTGGAGTAAGCACACTTTCCTAGAATTAAATTTCTATCCATAACTTTCTTTGTAAAAGACAAAAGCAAACCAAAAGGCGATAGTAATACCTAGTATTCATGTAGTGTTTACCATGAACACCCATCATTCTAATGCTTTACAAATATTAACTGTTTGATTCTCATGGCAACTCTATGAGATAGGCACTGTTATTATCTACACTTTACAGATAAGGAAACCAAGGCAGAGAGATGTTAAATCTCTTGCCCAAGTTCCTCCCTCTAGTAAATGAGGGTGTTGAGGTTTGAACCCAAGCAGTCCGGTTCTAGAGTGTATATCCTATCTTGTCCTCTTAAAGTAGAAGCACTTTAAGAGTGGCATTCACACCCCTTGTTCCTCAATCCATGCATACGGCATGTCCCAAAGCAGGCAAAAAATATGTGGGAAAATATCCCAGAAAATCACTGTGAAAGGGCAGTTATTCACATGGGAAGTGAGGAAATGGAATCCTCTGGGCATCCCTAAATAAAGCCTGTGTGTGCTAAGTCACTTCGGTCGTGTCTGACTCTTTGTGACCCCATAGACTGTAGCCCACTAAGCTCCTCTGTCCATGGGATTCTCCAGGCAAGAACACTGGAGTGGGTTGCCATTTCCTTCTCCAGGGGATCTTCCCAAGCTAGGGACTGAACCCACATCTCTTATGTCTCCCGCATTGGGAGCCAGGTTCTTCATCACTGGTGTCACCTCAGAGGCCCTAAATAGAGTTTAGGGGATGAAATAAGTATAGAGGGTAGCAAGAATGTGTTAATCTTGAAAATCAGAAGACTCAGTTTCTTTTTTTTAATATAAATTTATTTATTTTAATTGGAGGCTACTTACTTTACAATGTTGTAGAGGTTTTGCCATTCATTGACATGAATCTGCCACGGGTGTACATGCATTCCCCATCCTGAACCCCGCTCCCACCTCCCTCCCCATCCCATCCCTCTGGGTCATCCCAGTGGACCAGGCCTGAGCGCCCTGTCTCATGTATCGAACCTGGATTGGCAATCCATTTCACATATGATAATATACATGTTACAATGACGTTCTCTCCCACAGAGCCCAAAAGACTGTTCTATACATCTGTGTCTCTTTTGCTGACAAGACTCAGTTTCTATGTTCAGTCTTGGCACTAACTTTTTCATCCTTCATTTACCCATTGTTTTATTCAACACACACTAACTCAGTACCTACTATGTTCTAGGCACTGATTTGTGTCCTGGGAATACAGTAGTGTGCAAACCAGGCCTGATCTCTGCTAGTTGCAAAGGAAGAACATGATCATAAGGATGATGAAGGTTATGAGAGGGCAAATGCATGATGTCAAGTGTGTATAAAGCAAGTGAATCTCCCTGGTCAAGGGGTCCAGCAAAGGGCTTCATGAGAAAGTGGCTTTCAGATGAGGCCTGAAGGAGAGCAAAAGAGGATCAGAGGGAGAGATGAAGGGAATTTAGTCCAAGCTCAGAAATTCAAAGGACCCCCATGCCAGTGTTTATGTTCAAATGGCAACCCACTTGAGTATTCTTGCCTGGAGAATCCCATGGACAGAGGAGCCTGGCAGGCTACAGTCCATGAGGTGGCAAGAGTTGGACATGAATTAGCAACTAAACCATCAACAATATTGCTGGTCAGTAAGTGGAAATATACAGAAAGGATGGTGCATATGTTTATTCTCTGAATAACTGAAGAAATAAATGATCTTTCCTTTAGTATCTGTACATACAGATATTAGCAAGCTTCAAATTACTGTAGCTGAAACCTTCAGGTACTTGGGTTTGAATTTCACTTCTTTTTTTTTTTAATTTTACTTTACAATACTGTATTGGTTTTGCCATACATCAACATGAATCCGCCACAGGTGTACATGTGTTCTCCATCCTGAACCCCCCTCCCACCTCCCTCCCCATGCCATCTCTGTGGGTCATCCCAGTGCACCAGCCCCAAGCATCCTGTATCCTACACTGAACCTAGACTGGCGATTCATTTCTTATATGATATTATGCATATTTCAATGCCATTCTCCCAAATCATCCCACCCTCTCCCACACATGACCACTTTTTTTCTCTGAGCTTCTCTATGACAACTGCAATCTAGAAGCCAGGCTAGAACTGTATGGTTTCTTCCACTTTGGTAATTTTAAAAATCTTATGTTTCTAATTACTTAACTGCAGCCTGTGATATCTCTCTTGGATCCACAGGTCAGGTTTCACTATCACCTGAAAGTAAAGTAGCTTAGCCGTGTCCAACTCTTTGTGACCCCATGGACTGTAGCCTACCAGGCTTTTCCCTCCATGGGATTCTCCAGGCAAGAATACTGGAGTGAGTTGCCGTTTCCTTCTCCAGGGGATCTTCCCAACCCAGGGATCGAACCTGGGTCTCCCACATTGCAGGCAGACGCTTTAACCTCTGAGCCACCAGGGAAGCCTGGCTGCTCTCAAATCACAAAGTGATATGAGATATTTTACCTAAATTGGCTACAAATCTAAGCAACATCTAAGCACGAAGTGTGGTTTGTAGGTTAGTCCTCCATCTTGAAGCAACACAGTGCCTAATCAGTAGATCCGTTACCTGTAATTCCCTAATGGCCTTATCTTCTACAATTCCCACCATATTGAAATGGGCTCTGACACAAGCACGGAGGTTACACAAATATAGATAGATAACCACTCTGGATGGTGACTGCAGCCCTGAAATTAAAAGACAATGGCTTCTTGGAAGGAAAGCTATGAAAAACCTAGACATCATTTGCCAACAAAGGTCTGTGTAATCAAAGCTATGATTTTCCAGCAGTTGTGTATGGATGTGAGAGTTGGACCACAAAAAAGGCTGAGGACCAAAGAATTGATTCTTTCAAATTGTGGTGTTGGAGAAGACTCTTGAGAGTCCCTTGGAATGCAAGGAGATCAAGCCAGTCAATCCTCAAGGAAATTAACCCTCAATATACATTGGAAGAACTGATGCTGAAGCTCCAATACTTTGGCCACCTGATGTGGAGAGCCAGCTCGTTGGAAAAGACCCAAATGCTGGAAAAGAGTGAAGGCAGAAGGAGAAGGGGTGGCAGAGGATGAGATGGTTATGTGGCATCACGGACTCAATGGACATGAATTTGAGCAAACTCTGGGAGATAGTGGAGGAATGAGGAGCCTGGCATGCTGCAGTCTATGGAGTGGTGAAGTCGGTTATGACTTAGCAACTGAGTATCAGCAATAATATACACACACATACGCATCTCCATATACACGTACACACACACACATACATACATTACATGTATAAAATGGGAACTAAATATATTTCATGTATATTACACACATATATATAGGTTTATATAGATATGATTCTATAACTTATAGAGCTAATAAACCACTTTAATTTTTCAGCCATTCTGTCTATGAAGATCCAACCGTGTTTTGTAAGTGGGGTTGGGAAGATCCCCTGGAAGAGGAAATGGCAACCCACTCCAGTACTCTTGCCTGGAGAGTCCCATGGACAGAGGAGTCTGGCGGGCTGCAGTCCATGGGGTCACACAGAGTTGGACAGGACTGAAGCGACTTAGCACAGCACTCAGATGAGGCTTAGACAGTGGCAAAAGATATGTTTCAAAGAAATGTATATGACCATGAGTCCAAGCTATAGGTTGCTCATGGTCAACCTGAGAAGTTCCAGATTACCCACACCTATGTGTTTGGATCGTGGAAATCTTCCTCTATGTTCAGCAAGTAAGATACTTGGAATTTGGGATACTCAAAGTCAGGCAAGCAGTAGAGCTGGGCTCTGGGTTTTTGTACAAAACAAAGGGTTCAGGCCAATTACAAGAAGTAGGACCTGATTGTTAGGTCCAAAGCTCCAGGTAAGTGGAGATAAAGATATTTAAGAAAAGGATTTAATGAGACACCATTCTATCTCATCAGACTGGCAATATTGAAAGAAAAGGTCTAAAATTCTAGTGGATGGTGAGGATGTAGTACAACAAGATGTCTTGTTCGCGGCTTTTGGCTGTATAAACTGTTACACCCACTTAGGAAAGGGTCTATCACTTACAGGATGGAGTTAAGCATGCATTTTGTCAGGGTCAAGTGATTCCATTCACGGGTATACATTCTAGAGAAACTTTTCACGTGTGTCCTGGGAAACAAGTTCAATAATGTTTTACAGCAGCAGCATTTGTAATGACAAAAGAATAGTATTCCAAGTGCCCATCTTCAAAGGAATTAGAAATAGATTAAGGTGCAGTTGTATAGTAGAATGCTATGCAGCAATCAGAATGAATGAACTACAAAGCCACATGCATGGATCTTTAAAAAAAATTTTAAGCACAAAAAGTAAGCTATAAAAGACTGATTTACCTATGATTCTTTGTATATTATCTAAACCAGGTAAAACTAGTGTTTGGGAATGCATACTTCTGTGGAAAATCTATAAAGTAAAACAAGGAATGAATAACACAAAATCTGAGGAGCATTTGCCTCTAAAAAAAAGAGGACGTGATCAGAAAGGGACACAGGGATGACTCTCAAAATTCTGATGTTTAATACTCTACTTCTCAAGCAACAGCACAGCTACATAGATATTTGTTTCAATGTTATTTCAAATTACTTTCATTAAAAATATATTTTTATTAACCTTTTTATTTTGTATTGAAGTATGGCTGATTAACAATGTAGTGATAGTTTCAGTAGGACAGCAAAGGGACTCAGCCATACATATGCATATATCTGTTCTCCCCAAAGCCCGCTCCCATCCAGGCTGCCACATGACTTTGAGCAGAGTTCCACAAGCAGTATTGTTGGTCCTTGTTGGTTATCCATTTTAAACATAGCAGTGTGTACCTGTCCATCCCAAACTCCCTGTCATTTCCCCCCATTTCCCCCCCGACAACCATAAGTTTGTTCTCTAAGTCTGTGAGTCTGTTTCTGTTTAATAAGTAAAAACTAATTAAAAATGAAGTACAGTTATGTATCTGTGAAGGAAGGAGGTTGGCTTTCAAATATCTCTCATAGCACCAACCAGGAGAAGATGGGAAAGGTAAGATTTATTCCACAGTGTTAGGAGAACATCCAGCCATTCCTTCATAGCCATAAGTTTTCTAGCACAGTTTTTCAAGTCCAATATTTGCTGATAGTGTTGGGAAACAGTAGAGAATCTTGCATTCTTTTAGGAAGAACTGAAGCCATTTCATTCCAGTAGTAATAAAAGTAAGAGCTAATATTAGTTGAGCACTTGCTATAATCCAACCACTCTCCTCAATGTCCTAATCTGTATAAGAATTACTTCCTTTAATCTTCATAATAGTTTGTAGACATATTTTTCCAATGAAGAAACTGAAACTACGATGGTTGTTTGAAATGAAGAAGCTTGAAAGTGATAGAGCCTGAACTAAAACTAGATACCATTTGGATCCAAATCCTTTGTTCTAAACAGTGATGCTGAACTGTCTCCCTGAGTTTCATATGATTGTATTTAAACATAAGAATCTGAGTTCAGGACTTCCCTGGTGGGTCAATGGTAATGAATCTGCCTGCTAATGCAGGGGACGTGTATTCAATCCCTGGTGCAGAAAGATTCCACATGCTACGGAGCAACTAAGCCCATGCGTCAGAACTACTGTGCATGTGCTCTGGGGTCTGACATCTGCAACTACCAAGCCCATGCCCCCGCCAAAACCCATGGTGCCCTAGAGCCCAGAGCTCCCCAGCAAGGGAAGCCACTGCAGTGAGAAGCCCGTGCACTGCAGCTGGAGAGTATCTCCTCGCCACAACTAGAGAAAGTCCCTGCTCAGCAGCAAAGATCCCGTACAGCCAAAATGATCAGTACTCTTTAAAAAAAAAGAATTTGATTTCAGAAGTTTCCATTTAGTCCTCTCTCTTTCTCTCTTTATTTTTACAAAGAAATAAATGCATTCACCCTCTTCTTTTTTGGACTTCTTACTTTGACCACTAGCTATATATTGTATAGAACAAAGAGTGATGGATTTTGGTGTATGATTCCACTCATGTTCACTCTATTTTTGATGGTAATTCTTAGATGTAACAGGAAAGGCCGACTGAGAGAGGCCTTCTGGGATTTCTTCTAATAACCTATTACTAAATCTAATATTATGAGTAATAACTTTCTCTCTATTAGCTTTTCCACAGGCAATTTTTTTTGCATTATTTAGAAGATTTTAAAAATAAGTCTATATCCCCTAATTATTTTCATTTCTAGGTATTTAATCAAAGAAATATCCAGACAGGTGTATTATGGCATCATTTTCAGTTGTCCAGCATCCTTTCCTTTATTTCTAATTGAAATCCTTGAATTTTTCTTTGGGAAACGATTCTGTCTCTTTGTGACTTTGGTAGGACTGTAGATAAAGATGCCAGGTGCTCTTTTTGGCCAAATGGTGGATTTGGAGCAAAGTAAACTTTACGGCAGCGAAGGCAATGGCACCCCACTCCAGTACTCTTGCCTGGAAAATCCCATGGATGGAGGAGCTGGTAGGCTGCAGTCTATGGGATCGCTAAGAGTCGGACACAACTGAGCGACTTCACTTTCTCTTTTCACTTTCATGCATTGGAGAAGGAAACGGCAACCCACTCCAGTGTTCTTGCCTGGAGAATCCCAGGGACGACAGAGGAGCCTGGTGGGCTGCCGTCTATGGGGTCGCACAGAGTCGGACACGACTGAAGCGACTTAGCAGCAAACTTTACTCACCTTCTTCCCTAGACTTCAGTGGAGGTGATTCAAGGTCAGAAAATACTTGAAGTTGATTCATGTCCATGGCCATGGCCTCAATAGACTTTCCTGCTACTTTGATCTTCGAAGGTTCCCAGATATATCTCCTTTCTGATGTCTAGTCATTTAGTTTGTGATGCAGATTTGTAAGTTTGTAAATTTGTAAGTTACAGATCATTCCAGCAAATGCTTCATGCTTTCAAGCTAGCCATGATTGACTTCTGTTCCTTAAAACTGAAGGATCTTGGTTGAAATATCAAAAAATACATTGCAGGAGACTTATCACTGTATTGTTCATAATAGTGAAAAAAAAAAAGAAAAAGAGGAAATGTCTTAATGTTAGGGAATGCTGAGCAAGACTGTCCACCTTGGCCAGGCACAATGATAACTCCTTGCTTGAGGTGTTTCATAATAGGAGGTTCTGATAAAGAATACAGCTCTGTGTTCTTTAACTCCCTGTGCAGGTAAATTTGCATTTTCACTGTGAACACATTCACTGTGTTCTGAAAACTAACCAGGAAAATTTGGGCAAAAAGGAGGAAGGAGACACCAGTTCATAGTTTTGTAAAACTAACCTGAAAAATTCAGGAAAAGCCAAAACGAGGGGGGAGGAGATGGTATGTCCTGGCAACCTCCTAGAAGCCCTCACACTGGTATCCATCTAGGCTGAGAGATACATGTGCCATCAGGAAGGACCCTGAGTCAGACAAAATATGAGCCAAGAAAGGTGACTGGCCAAAGAAAACCCAGAAACTAACCCCATTACCATAAACCCTGATACTGCGAGCCACATAGCAGAGCAGTTCTCCTGGGTTCCCTTACCCTGTTACTCTGCCCCCGGGGCTTCCCTTTCCAATACTGTCTCTTGCTTTTTCAGTATGAACGTCTCCTCAGATAATTCATTTCTGAGTGTTAGTCAAAAGCCCACTTCCTGGCCCTAGAAGGTGTCCCCTTTCTTGCAATACCTCAACATGAGAATAGTTAAATAAATAAGGATTTATTCAAATAATGAAACGTTCTATACTCAAACTGATGATGTAGTTACATAATTGTTGACTTGAAAAATCTTTGCAACGTATTGTTAAGTGAAAAGGCAAGTTACAGAACAGTATTTATAATATAATTCATTACACAATATCGTTATACACCAGTGTATTAATGGTAATCATTCCTGGGTAGTGAGGTTATGAAGGTTATATTGCTTCACTGTATTTGCTAATGGTTCTTAGGTGTATTTGCATCTCTCAAGAGGAAAAATGTATTTTAATTTATGCTCATTTGAACAAATACATTTTTCTAGAGGAATTTTCAAGCTACAGATCTAAGAAATAAAAATGAAATTCCCAAATATATTATTGCTAAGTGTTCCAGTGAAACACTATAGATTTTCATAGAACTAGATTCCTGCCCCATGTTTTTGGCAATCTAAGTGATGCACCAAATCAGAAACAATGAAAATTACTTGAGAGAATAGTATCAGTGGCTTAAAGAAGGGAAAGAGACTACTGGTCAGCTTTATCACAAATCAGAGTGTGATTAGTTATGCTTTAAAATGAGTCAGAGCTATGTAGTGGGAAAGTCACTGAACTGGAGTCAAAAGAAATGGGTTTCACCATGGATCTGTCACTAACTAGCTCTATATCATTGGACAAGTCGTTTAACCTTTTAGTCCTGCTCATACATAAAATGAGAGGCAGAAATTAGATTATCTGTGTAGTTTCTCTAGAGCCCGAGTCCTCAATTTATAAAAGGGTATAGAAACTCATTTTTATGTCCAACCTGTTGCATTATTTATCTAGCATCTTCTCTGGTTATAGGATCTGATGTTGAAATGGGAAGCCAATTCAATCAAAACTCATCAGGTGTTAATGAATCAGACATTGTCAGTAAGCTTGTTCTGGCTAGTGGCGAGTTAGTAGTTGGTTCATGTATCACTATAAGCCCCAAATATCCCCACTGACATTTCCAAGGTGGGTTGAAAAAGAGACAGTTCCTTTCTTCCAGGATGGATAAAATTGCAAAATAGTGTCCCTTTGATTCATCTTTGTCACTAGAAGAGGAGACCATGGATGAAAATTATATCCGCAGAGAAGGAATTAAATCAAAGATGAGAACAAGCAGAAAATCCTAATATTATCTCTTGAACAACTGAAGCTAACCTTTCCTGAAATCATTCTGATAGCTAATCAATTAACTTCCCTTTTAAAAGCTTCAGTTCAGTTCAGTTCTTTCGCTTAGTCATGTCCGACTCTTTGCGACCCCATGAATTGCAGCACGCCAGGCCTCCCTGTCCATCACCAACTCCCGGAGTTCATTAAGACTCACATCCATTGAGTCAGTGATGCCATCCAGCCATCTCATCCTCGGTCGTCCCCTTCTCCTCCTGCCCCCAATCCCTCCCAGCATCAGAGTCTTTTCCAATGAGTCAATGCTTCATGTGAGGTGGCCAAAGTACTGGAGTTTCAGCTTTAGCATCATTCCTTCCAAAGAACACCCTGGGCTGATCTCTTTCAGAATGGACTGGTTGGATCTCCTTGCAGTCCAAGGGACTCTCAAGAGTCTTCTCCAACACCACAATTCAAAAGCATCAATTATTCAGTGCTCAGCTTTCTTCACAGTCCAACTCTTACATCCATACATGACCACTGGAAAAAACATAGCCTTGACTAGAAGGACCTTTGTTGGCAAAGTAATGTCTCTGCTTTTGAATATGCTTTCTAGGTTGGTCATAACTTTTCTTCCAAGGAGTAAGCGTCTTTTAATATCATGGCTGTAGTCACCATCTGCAATGATTTTGGAGCCCAAGAAAATAAAGTCTGACACTGTTTCCACTGTTTCCCCATCTATTTCCCATGAAGTGATGGGACCGGTGCCATGATCTTCGTTTTCTGAATGTTGAGCTTTAAGCCAACTTTTTCACTCTCCTCTTTCACTTTCATCAAGAGGCTTTTTAGTTCCTCTTCACTTTCTGCCATAAGGGTGGTGTCATCTGCATATCTGAGGTTATTGACATTTCTCCCGGCAATCTTGATTCCAGCTTGTGTTTCTTCCAGTCCAGCATTTCTCATGATGTACTCTGCATATAAGTTAAATAAGCGGGGTGACAATATACAGCCTTGAGGTACTCCTTTTCCTATTTGGAACTAGTCTGTTGTTCCATGTCCAGTTCTAACTGCTGCTTCCTGACCTGCATACAGATTTCTCAAGAGGCAGGTCAGATGGTCTGGTATTCCCATCTCTTGCAGAATTTCCCACAGTTTATTGTGATCCACACAGTCAAAGGCTTTGGCACAGTCAATAAAGCAGAAATAGATGTTTTTCTGGAACTCTTGCTTTTTCCATGATCCAGCGGATGTTGGCAATTTGATCTCTGGTTCCTCTGTCTTTACTAAAACCAGCTTGAACATCTGGAAGTTCACGGTTCACATATTGTTGAAGCCTGGCTTGGAGAATTTTGAGCATTACTTTACTAGCATGTGAGATGAGTGCAATTGTGCGGTAGTTTGAGCATTCTTTGGCTTTGCCTTTCTTTGGGATTGGAATGAAAACTGACATTTTCCAATCCTGTGGCCACTGCTGAGTTTTCCAAATTTGCTGGCATATTGAGTGCAGCACTTTCACAGCATCATCTTTCAGGATTTGAAACAGCTCAACTGGAATTCCATCACCTCCACTAGCTTTGTTTGTAGTGATGCTTTCTAAGGCCCACTTGACTTCCCATTCCAGGATGTCTGGCTCTAGATGAGTGATCACACCATTGTGATTATCTGGGTCATGAAGATCTTTTTTGTACAGTTCTTCCATGTATTCTTGCCACCTCTTCTTAATATCTTCTGCTTCTGTTAGGTCCATACCATTTCTGTCCTTTATCGAGCTCATCTTTGCATGAAATATTCCCTTGGTATCTCTAATTTTCTTGAAGAGATCTCTAGTCTTTCCCATTCTGTTGTTTTCCTCTATTTCTTTGCATTGATCTCTGAAGAAGGCTTTCTTATCTTTTCTTGCTATTCTTTGGAACTCTGCATTCAGATGCTTAAATCTTTCTTTTTCTCCTTTGCTTTTCCCTTCTCTTCTTTTTACAACTATTTGTAAGGCCTCCCCAGACAGCAATTTTGCTTTTTTCATTTCTTTTCCATGGGGATGGTCTTGATCCCCGTCTCCTGTACAATGTCACGAACCTCATTCCATAGTTCATCAGGCACTCTATCTATCAGATCTAGGCCCTTAAGTCTGTTTCTCACTTCCACTGTATAATCATAAGGGATTTGATTTAGGTTATACCTAATGGTCTAGCGGTTTTCCCTACTTTCTTCAATTTAAGTCTGAATTTGGCAATAAGGAGTTCATGATCTGAGCCACAGTCAGCTCCTGGTCTTGTTTTTGCTGACTGTATAGAGCTTCTCCCTCTTTGGCTGCAAAGAATATAATCAATCTGATTTTGGTGTTGAGCATCTGGTGATGTCCATGTGTAGAGTCTTCTCTTGTGTTGTTGGAAGAAGGTGTTTGCTATGACCAGTGCATTTTCTTGGCAAAACTCTATTAGTCTTTGCCCTGCTTCATTCCACATTCCAAGGCCAAATTTGCCTGTTACTCCAGGTGTTTCTTGACTTCCTACTTTTGCATTCCAGTCCCCTATAATGAAAAGGACATCTGTTTTGGGTGTTAGTTCTAAAAAGTCTTGTAGGTCTTCATAGAACCATTCAACTTCAGCTTCTTCAGCATTACTGGTTGGGGCATAGACTTGGATTACTGTGATATTGAATGGTTTGCCTTGGAAACGAACAGAGATCATTCTATCGTTTTTGAGATTGCATCCAAGTACTGCATTTCAGCCTCTTTTGTTGACCATGATGGCTACTCCATTTCTTCTGAGGGATTCCTGCCCACAATAGTAGATATAATGGTCATCTGAGTTAAATTCACCCATTCCAGTCCATTTTAGTTCGCTGATTCCTAGAATGTCGATGTTCCCTCTTGCCATCTCCTGTTTGATCACTTCCAATTTGCCTTGATTCATGGACCTGACATTCCAGGTTCCTATGCAATATTTCTCCTTATAGCATCGGACCTTTTTTCTATCACCAGTCACATCCACAGCGGGGTATTGTCTCTGCTTTGGCTCCATCCCTTCAATCTTTCTGGAGTTATTTCTCCACTGATCTCCAGTAGCATATTGGGCACCTACTGACCTGGGGAGTTCCTCGTTCAGTATCCTATTATTTTGCCTTTTCATACTGTTCATGGGGTTCTCAGGCAAGAATACTGAAGTGGTTTGCCATTCCCTTCTCCAGTGGACCACATTCTGTCAGACCTCTCCACCATGACCCGCCTGTCTTGGGTTGCCCCACGGACATGGCTTAGTTTCATTGAGTTAGACAAGACTGTGGTCCTACTGTGATTAGATTGACTAGTTTTCTGTGAGTATGGTTTCAGTGTGTCTGCCCTCTGATGCCCTCTTGCAACACCTACCATCTTACCTTGGGCGTGAAGTATCTCTTCACGGCTGTTCCAGCAAAGCACAGCCGCTGCTCCTTACCTTGTATGAAGGGTATCTCCTCACTGCCACCCTTCCTGACCTTCAATGTGGGATAGCTCCTCTAGGCCCTCCTGCACCAGCACAGCCACCGCTCCTTGGATATGGGTTGCTCTTCCCGGCCGCCATCTCTGTCCTCTGGCATGGGGTTGCTCCTCCCGGCTGCCGCCCCTGGCCTCAGACACTGGGTGGCTCCTCCAGACCGTCTCCCCTGACCTCAGATGCGGGGTGGCTCCTCCCGGCCACCACCCCGACCTCGGACGTCTTAAGCCCTTTTAAATTGAGTTGCTATAATGATTAATTTTATGTGCCAACTTGATTGGCCTAAGGGATGCCCTGATAGCTGGTAAAACATTATTTCTGAATGTGTCCATGAGGGTACTTCCAGAAAAGATTAGCATTAGGATTGGTGAATTGAGTAAAGCAAATGGCCCTCCCCAATGTGAGTGGGCATCATCCAGTTCACTGAGGATCCAGATAGAATAAAATATGGATGACGGGTGAATTTGCTCTCTCTCCTTCTACTGGAACTGAGACATCCATCTTCTCTTCTCCTGCCCTGGGACAGTGATGCTCTTGTTTCTAGGCTTTCAGATTCAGATACAGACTTATGTCACTGGTTCTAGCCTCTGCCCCCTCCTTGCTCCCATTCCAGACCTAAACCACCAGCTTTCCTGGGTCTCCAACTTGCAAATGGTGGACTGTGGGACTTCTCAGACTCTATGAGCCTGTGAACCAATTCCTATAATTAATTAATTAGTTAATTTATTATCTTGTTGGTTCTGTTTCTCTGGAGAACCCTGATACTATTGCCATACCAAAAGGGTCCTGCTGCTGCTGCTGCTAAGTCGCTTCAGTTGTGTCCAACTCTGTGCGACCCCATAGACGGCAGCCCACCAGGCTCCCCCGTCCCTGGGATTCTCCAGGGAAGAACATTGGAGTGGGTTGCCATTTCCTTCTCCAATGCATGAAAGTGAAAAGTGAAAGTGAAGTCACTCAGTTGTGTCCAACTCTTAGCGACCCCATGGACTGCAGCCTTCCAGGCTCCTCCATCCATGGGATTTTCCAAGCAAGAGTACTGGAGTGGAGTGCCACCTTCTCCAAAAAGGGTCCTATTTTATACTATTTCTTTCTAGGTTTACACACTTCTTTATGAAGTAAAACTGCATAATATTTATTCTAAAAACCAAATCTGTAACAACAAATTTGCCTGCATCAGTTCAGTTCAGTTCAGTTGCTCAGTCGTGTCTGACTCTTTGAGACCCCATGAACCGCAGCACGCCAGGCCTCCATATCAATCACCAACTGCTGGAGTCTACCCAAACCAATGTCCATTGAGTCAGTGATACCATCCAACCATCTCATCCTCTGTTGCCCCCTTCTCCTCCTGCCCTCAATCTTTCCCAGTATTAGGGTATTTTCAAATGAGTCAGCTCTTTGCATCAGGTTGCCAAAGTACTGGAGTTTCAGCTTCAACATAGGGAATTGCTAACTGCATCCTTGTTCTCACAAAAATCTGAGAAAGTAGCTATTATCTTTGTTTTAGGGACACGGACTATGAGGTTTAATGAAATATTAATAGTTTGCCCAAGATAAGTGAATCAGTTTGTCTTCCTTTGAGAAGAATAAAGAATCACTAGTTACTGAAAATTTTTGGATTACTTATTTCTCATGGGATTTGTTTACAAAACTGAAATTTAGTTTCCCTTTCCTTTGGGGTATCATCTAACATTTATATTGCATTCTGGCAAAAATGTTGCTTAGTTTCAACAATCTATTCTATACAAACAAGTGTGTGTGGTAAATGTCAATAGTTGACCCCACTCTCTCTTCTCCCACTCACTGGTAATGGAAACACAATCATATGGAGGAAGGAAACGAAATTTCCCAGCTTTCTTTGCAATTAAGCATGGTCATTTGACTAAGTCCTAATTAATGGAATGTGATGTATCAGTGTCATGCGGCAGCTTTCTTAAAATAAAGTGATAATTTACCCTCATTTATCCATTCGCTGCTTGAAACATAAATATGCTGCATAGAGGTCTAGGCATCATCTTAGGTCACAGTGGATATGCAAGAGGAAGAGACTCAGGTCCCTGAAGACTTTGTGGGACAGAAGTACCATACCAGCCTTGAATGACCTTCCTCTTCATTTTACACAAGAGAGAGAAACTTCACTGTTTCTCTTTGGCTGCACCAAGAAGCTTGTGGGATCTTAGTTCCCACAACCAGAGACTGAGCCTGGGCCCCTGCAGTGAAAGTGCCAAGTCCCAGCCACTGAACCACCAGAGAATTCCCAAACTTCCATTTTTTTAAGCTACTTAAAAAAAAAAAAAAATCTTTCTCACTTTCTATCAAACCTAATGCAAAGTGATCCAGTTTATTTGATGGGACAATTGATATAGAATTGTAAGATTTCCGTGCTGCAAGGAAGCTTTCAGGTCATTAAGTTCTCTATCTGCATTTCAGAAACAGGGACCTCAAGCCTTTAAAACAGGGGAGTGCTCTTTCTTTAAAAGAGGGGTGTGCTCTTTTCAAGATGATTCAATAATCATTTTAGTTCTCTTTCCCCTTGATATGACAAATGCACCTACCATTTTAATCCAGTGGCATACATTTCATGGCACCCAAATTTCTCTGAGTATTTAGCCAGGATGGTTTTACCTTCCTTAAGGAATAAATTTTTGTTATTGTTCAGTTGCTAAGGCATGTGTGACTCTATGCGACCCCATGTACTGTAACCCACCAGGTTTTTCTGTCCTCTACTATCTCCCAGAGTTTGCTCAAATTCATGTTCATGGAGTTGTTGATGTTATCTAACCATCTCATCCTCTGCCACCACCTTCTCTTTTTGCCTTCAATCTTTTTCACCGTCAGGATCTTTTCCAGTGAGTTGGCTTTTCACATCAGGTGGCCAAAGTGTTGGAGCTTCAGCTTCAGCATCAGTCCTTCCAATAAACATTCAGGATTGATTTCCTTTAGGATTGACTGGTTTGATCTCCTTGCAGTCTGGGGAACTCTCAAGAGTCTTCCCCAGTACCACAAATAATCAAAAAAAAATAAAACATAAGTTTTGATTTCTTATACTCATGAATTTAGATCCCAATATTAGCCACTTTTTGACTCTGGAACTTCCTAGTCGTTACTCAGTTCAATTACTTGTACATTTCAGTTGATAATACCTACTTTATATGATTTTTTTTAAAGATGAAATAAGATAAGTTAATGTCTATGGTAACACCAGCGTCAAATGCATAGTAGGAGATCAATCAGTCTTATTTTATTCTTTCATATTCTTCCATATATTTTATTCTTTCACAGTTTCACTTTATGGTTTGAATAGTGTGTTATGATGTAATAACTATTTATTTGAAATGGAGACACAATCTGGGTTTGATTCTATTGCCTCATCCATTAAGTATATGAGTCTGATGATACTTAACTTCTTAGATTCTTATTTTTCAAGATTCAAAATAAGTTTAACTGTCTATCACGTGAGATGTGACAATGATTAGATGTAATTGGTCCAAAGAATCTAATATATAGTCAGTGTTCAATAAACAGAAGCTGTTATTAATGTTGTGGTCCCACTGGGACACCCTGAAAATACATATCTTAATATAACAGAAGTTTCTGGATTCATTGTGTTAATGAGAGGAAGATTAACCATAGTCTTACTTGGGGGTCTTCAAAAGTTTTTATTGAATGATGACATGATGGGATAACCCAAGTTCTTTTTAAATACATTTAGAGGTACATCACGCATGTGAATGCATGGCAAAAAACCACCACAATATTGTAATTAGCCTCCAATTAAAATTTAAAAATTTGTTTTAAGTAATTTGAATTAGCTTGATCCCTTTTGGTTATAATGAACACCTACATGATCACACACCCCAGAAAACTTATTGTTACATAATTGTGAAATTCAAGGAAACCCCAGCCATGGCTGAATCTACATATTTAATCTGCACGTCATTATGATGCCATTATGCACATTCTCTCCCTTCCCTCCTACTCATAGCCCTGCCTACGTCTATTTTGGCTTTTTTGCTAGTTAAGCTTTCCCCACATGATGGAAAAGATGTCAACCAATAGCTATAAACTTCCATTCTCTCCACTTAGCCATCTATTAAAAAGAGAATGTCACTCCCTAACAATGTTTGAAAATTAAGTTAGTAGAAAAGAAGTAGATTATGAAGACCCTTGTGCACATATCAAGGAGTGTTGACTTCATCATGAAAGCCACTGAAACCACTGAAAGTTTTCAAATTGGAAAATTTCTCCATAAGGGCTTCCCAAGTGGCTCAGTGGTAAAGACCTGCCTGCCAGTGTAGGAGATGCTAGAGATGTGTATTTGACCCCTGAGTCAGGAAGAGCCCCTAGAGGAGGAAAGGGCAACCCATTCCAATATTCTTGCCTGGGTCAATTCCATGGACAGAGGAGCCTGGCGCGTTACAGTCCATGGGGTCACAAAGAGTCAGACATGACTCAGAACACACACACACAATTTCTCCATAATAGAGAATGTAAGAAGGTGAAAAGGGAAAGAGAAAGTGTTAGTCATTCAGTCATGTCCGACTCTGTGACTCCATTGGTGGAAGCCCACCAGGCTCCTCTGTCCATGGATTTCTCCAGGCAAGAACAGTGGAGTGGGTAGCCATTCCCTTCTCCAGGGGGTCATCCCAACCCAAGGACTGAACTCGGATCTCTTGCACTGCAGGTAGATTCTGTACTGTCTGAGCCACCAGGGATAGCAAGAGTAAAAGCATGGACATGAGTTAGAAGGTAGTTGCATAAATTGAAGTTGGGCATTATGTCATGAGTTATAACCATGGCAAGGGAGGCAGAGAAGGTGATTCTGAATCCAGAAATAGTTCTGAGGTCAAATGATAGAATGTGGCAACTTATACAAGAAGGAGAAATAGAGAGAGTGATTCAGGGTATTTCTAAGTTGAGAAAATTAGATCCTAGTGGGGTTACCTGAAACTGATCATCTAAGAAGAATGTTGGTAGGAGGAAGTGAGGAGTTCAATAGACAATTTAAGTATGACATGTCTCCACAAGCAGAGATGTTTATAAATCGAAATATGTCCAGAGCACTGTAGAAATATGGAGACCAGAGATGTAATGTGATAAAGAATTGAAGACAATTCTGAGTCACACTTCAAGTGGATAATTGACAAATTAGAACAAATTCAGGGAAGGAAGACATGACAATTAGGTGCATGAGAGTTATTAGTAGGTGGCCAGATGCTTTATCTATCTGCTTCTTAGTATTATGGTGAATGATTAAAGTATTTCAATGAGTCCAGGACTTTCTCAACATTACTAAATACTAAGTGAAAGGAAACTGTTATTAAGAATCAAAGAATGAAAGAGTTGCTTGATTCTAAAAAGCAGATAATAAGGCTACTAAAGGATTAAGTGATACACAATTACATGTATAGGGTTTCCTTCATGGCTTGGTCGGTAAAGAATCCACCTGCAACTTGCGGGAGACCTGGGTTCGATCCCTGGGTTAGGAAGATCCCCTGGAGGAGGGCGTGGCAACCCACTCCAGTATTCTTGCCTGAAGAATCCCCATGGACAGAGGAGCCTGGCAGACTGCAGTACATGGGGTTGTAAAGAGTCGGACACAACTGAATGACTAAGCACAGCACATTACATATATATGTATATCAAATCATTGTACGGTACACTTCAAATATGTTATCATTTTCTCAATTAGGCTCCAAGAAAGCTAGGAAAATTAAAAGTCATTAACAACTATTTTCAAGGATTAGAAAAAGAAATTCTCTGCCTACAGGTAAAGAGCATCCTGAGAACACTCCCCATGACTCAAGAAACCCTGCTCATGACCTTTGGGACTTTGTAGAAATACATTTCAGAGGTAAAAGAAAAGCAATGTCTAACAATGTGCATTAGACCCAGAGAGAATTGAAAAATATAATGTCAATTGTCCTCTATTTGCAATTGAATACCTTCTGCATATGCCTAGTGAGGCTTGTCAGGCTAATGAAATTTGGCACTTAATCGCATTTCGATGGGAAATGAATCAGAAATTAGACTCACAGAAATTTTAGTACTGTGAAGTGCCTTAGAGATGTTTGGTACAACCCACTTACTTATAAATGTGAAAGTGAAGCCGAGAGAAGTCAAATGACATCCTCAAAGTCTTGAAGCTAGTTTTAGTGAAAGAGTTAAGTGTCAGAACCAAGTCATCTGGAAGACGTCTGTTCTCTTTCATGCTGTAGAAAATATATAGATGTTAGTGCCAGTCCATGAGAATGATTTACCTTCCCATGAGGACACCCATAAAAAAGAAAATAATGAGTTGATTTATTTGTAAAGGGATAGCTTTCCTTTTATTTTTTTTAAGTTTGCAGAAATGTGAAACATTCAACTTTTCTCTAAAAATCAGTAATAGGAAACACTCTTTTCACCAAGTAAGAATTAAAGAGCTTGTTTGGAACATTCAAACAAGCTTGTTTGGAACCCTGAGAAAGAAAGGCAGAGACCAAAAAGAAAAGACAGAGAATCAGGGAAAGAAAAAGACATTTGCTAGGGTGTAATAAGGAATAGGGAAGGTAGAAGATGAAGAGAGAGAAAGCTCAGAAAAGAAGCAGAGAAGAGAAATAAGGGAAGAAGAGAGGAAGCAATTGAGAGGAAAATTTGAAAACCCAAATGGAAACCATGAAACTTAATATTAGGAAGAAAATGAGCAAATAAGGTGAAGGATACTCCAAAATCAGAGAAAGATCACAGGGGGTATAAAATGAACTTACTGGATCCTGCAATATTGTATGAAGAGTTATTTTCTGGCCATACACCCAGGAGACTACATTAGAGAAAATCATGGCCAATTAACACTACCTTTTGGATTCAACCCACTTGTATTTTATATTTATCCGTTTTAGTATTTCCTATTTATCATTAATAAGTATAGTATTTTGTATTTATCAATAATAAAGATTAATATCTACCATTTTAAAGCTCCTACTGTGTACCAGGTGCTCTACAAGGGTCAGTGCTAACCCTCAAAACAGGATGCCAAGCATTATCATGTCTCCTGACCAGAAAGCCAAGGTCTTGAGAAGTTAAGTAACTTGCCCAAACTCATCAGAAAACAACTTTCTTCTTTTAAAGTGTTACTATATGAGGGATAAGGCTAGTTTCTTCTCCAAATGGTAACAAGAAGATTTTACAAATTACAAAGGAAGAACTTGGATTTTAGAACTCTTTCCATTCTGTAATTTAGCACCAAAAATTATTTTTGGAATATTTTGGGTATTCAAGCCACATTTGTTGAATGAATAAACCAGTGGATGGATGGATGGATACACCAGTATTTGTTGACAATTATGCATCCCCTACTAGACACTGGTGATTCAGACATGACTACGTACATAAGCGGGCTTCCCAGGTGGTGCTAGTGATAAAGAACCTGCCCGCCAATGCACGAGACGCAGGAGGCTTGGGTTTAATCCCTGGGTCAGGAAGATCCCCTGGAGGAGGAGGTTGCAACCCACTCCAGTATTCTTGCCTGGAGAATCCCATGGACAGAGGAGCCTGGCAGGCCACAGTCCATAATGTCACACACAGTCAGACATGCCATGCACAATATATAAGCTATTCAAAGGTAGTGTGATGACAATTGAGATTGTGATTAGAAAACCCACATAAACCAAACAGAGCAGTTTTTAGGGTTCTAGACCCTGAATTTTAATTTCTTAGAGGTGAGAGGATTATAGTGTAAAATTTTCCCCAGGTAGCTCTTATACACATTGTTGAGAACCACCACAGGGTTCAGGGTTTCTTTGTCCAATCATACAATCCCTGAAGAATAAGTATACAAGTTCAGTGTCCCAGCCCAGACCAAGAGAATCAGCATATCTGGGGCTACTATCAGTGTCTTTGTTTCCAGGTCAGCTGGGACTTGCTGAACATTTGATAAATTGCAGAAAGCCAATGAAATATTGTGGGAGTGCGTATCTCCCAATTATACTGAGGACAGCCCTGATTGCAATTTTCTTCTTCAAAATGACTCCTGAACAAGAATTCCTAATACAATCATGATAATCATTAATTAGAAACTTTCTCTCTGCAGGGCACTGGGCTAAGATCGTTCATTTCAAACAGCATCTCATTACACTCTCACCACAACAGGAAGAGGTCAACATTCTTAGCATACAGTTGTTAGAAATGGGGAAACTGAGAACTTGGGAAACATTTCCAAGATTAGCTAGCTAGGTCTGAGAGAGACAGAATTCAAATTCAGGTCTGGGACTCAATGGAACTCTCCATCAGCAATGACTACAATCCTCTATTGACCACAGTTTTGTTTACTCTGCTCCCAACCTCTCACCTGCCTGGGTTTCCACATTTTCCCTGGCTTTCATAAAACCAACCTCCCTAGGAACATTTTTCCCCCAGGCTAACCATGACCTTTAGCTCCTGATGAAATCTGCTAGGCTGTTTGCTTTGGGGTGAAGCCGGACTAACAGTGGAAGTTGGAAGGCTAATTAGGAAGTTGTAGGATCATAGGTAAGTCTTGTAACTGCAGGCAAGTCCCCGGTTATTTTATCTGTCAAGTATGGATATTGAAGTATACCTTGCTAGGCTGCTGTGGGAATGAACCAAATAACATAAATAAAGAAACTGGCACATGTCTGGCAGGGCTGTGACAGATATTAATTCCTTCCCCTTCTCCAACTGCTGGAGCTGAACTTCACACTAAATCTGAGTGGCAGAAAGTTCTATTGTCACAGGGAATTAGCTTGTGAGTGCAAGAAGGCTCACGCTCACAGAATGCTTTAGGTATATTTTAAGTGTGTTAAAGACTATGACCTTCCTCTCATCCATCTATATTCCACTCCCCTCACAGTACGTGGAGCTGTGTCTGGCATACAGCAAGTATCAAATGAATATTTGAATGAAAGACTTTGCAATGAACACATGGCAAGTCTGGTTACATCTACCATCTATCTTAAGTTTTCTTGCAAGTGTGGAGAGCTTAGCCTCGAGGTTTAAAGCACACGCAGACTTGAGTCAGAACACCTGAGATTAAATCCTGCCTCCTCCATTCACTATCTGTGTCACCTGGAAAATGTCACATAATGCCTCCGTGCCTCAGTTTCCTCATCTGCAACAAGGGGATAAGACACCAGCATCTCAGTGTTGTCATGACAACGTAATGAGTTACTATTATTTAGAACAATGCCTGGCAAGCGGTACATGTGATAAACAGTCAGTTCTTGTTATAATCTCTGCATCTTATGGACAAGAAAGCTAGTGCTCAGAATGTTCATATGACTCGTCTGCAGTCATAAAGTGGGTCTGTGACAAAAACAACCATCTTGGACATCTGGCGCTAGGCTCTGGCCAATAATCTGGGCATCTCAAGTTTTCCCTTGGGATTGGAGAAGTGCTGTGGAGGGTAGAAGGCAGAAGAGGAAAGCAAAAGTCAAGCATTTTCCAGGAGGGAGCAAGCCCCCTTATCCCTTATCCCTGGGGAGTTTTTAGCTCTCCCCCATCTTCCTCGACCTCCTGCCCCCATAAGCACATCACAAACTGCTCTTCTCACAGTTGGCAAGCGACGGGATGCTCAACACCCATTGAAAGAAGTGACCTGTGCTAAGCACCCATGGTCTTAACACAGCTTTATTAAAAACTAAGTTGCAAATTATCACACTCACAGGGAAAGACTTGCTTTCCTCCCAATTACAGCTAATAGAAGAAATTTAATGTAGCAATTAATGTGGCTGTTCTTACAGTCCAAAGTAAAGTGTGCAGGGCCGGAGTCCTCTTTCTAACCATAGCCTGATGACAGAATGAGGGCCTGGAGCTTAATAAAGTTTTGGTTTGCCTGCGTTTAAACTCTCAGGCCATAACTTACTTAAGAAACACACAAAAGAAGAGATTATTTAACATTTTAGAGGTTCCCGTGAGCCATAAATCATTTTCACACATGCCATATTTGTTGAAAAGGACAGAATACATTCAATTTTACAGTATATTAAGCTTCATCTAATTTGAACGTAAGAAGAGACCAGCAAAATAAATGACCAATTTCTGAAGCAGAAATTACCATTTGGTTGGTGCCATTACAGAGCTGCTGGTATTTTATCATGTTCTTAACATAATATTGCTTGTCTAGCGATGCATAGTTATAATGCTATTCCAAATTAGAAGGCGGTGAAAGAGAAGAGCATGCTTTTTTTTTTTTTTTTTTAATAGGCGTCATTTGTCAGATGTTATTCTGAGGGCTTTGTGCTGATGATAATATGCAGATTAAAGAAGAAGTAAGTCAGGAAGAAGAAGCCACCGCCAGGAGGAAAGAAGTCCCCTCTTTGGGGCTTCTAGGAGCCTCAGGTATCAGAGAGAGAGGGGTGGCCACAGTGCCATTCACAGATAGCAGTAATTAATTTGCCCTGACGATGTCCAGGAAAAGGAGGCTCATGCTGCTGGACCAAAAAAAAAAAAATGTCCCCCAGAATTCCACCATGGGGGTCTTAGCTTGGGCAGTAGCGATTGTAATACCTACTGGCAGGGTGGCAGGTCATTTATGAGATGGCATTTGTTATCAGGCTGGATGGTCAAAGAAAGCCCCAGAGGTCATCACATCATTCCCTAATTAAAGCTGGGAAAAGCTTTATTTTCTTGGGCTCCAAAATCACTGCAGATGGTGACTGTAGCCAGGAAATTAAAAGATGCTTGTTCCTTGAAAGAAAAGCTATGACCAACCCAAACAGCATATTAAAAAGCAGAGACATTACTTTACCAACAAAAGTCCGTCCAGTCAAAGTTATGACTTTTTTCTGTAGTCATGTATGGATGTGAGAGTTGGACCATAAAGAAGGCTAAGTGCCGAAGAATTTATGCTTTTTAACTGTGGTGTTGGAGAAGGCTCTTGAGAGACCCTTGGACAGCAAGGAGATCCAACCAGTCAATTCTAAAGGAAATCAGTCCTGAATATTCATTGGAAGAACTGATGCTGAAGCTGAAACTCCAGTACTTTGGCCACCTGATGCGAAGAACTGACTCATCGGAAAAGACTCTGATGCTGGGAAAGATTGAAGGCAGTAGGAGAAAGGGATGACAGAGGGTGAGATGGTTGGTTGGCATCACCAACTCAATGGACATGCATTTGATCAAACTCCAGGAGTTGGTGATGGACAGGGAAGCCTGGTGTGCTGCAGTCCATGGGGCGGCAAAGAGTCAGACATGACTAAGTGACTGAACTGAACTGAACTTGGCAAGAGAAAAGAACTTGCTGGAGTGGTCACAGCTAGGAAAGGCAGGGTAGGGAGGCAAAGCCTGGCTGGTCAAGTTCTATTCATCAGTTCAGTCATTCATTTGACAAATGGTAAGGTGCCAGGCTCCATGCCAGGTTCTATGAATAATAACAGAGCTTGGGCTCCAATTTTCTGAAAAGCTCATGGTTTAAAGAGATCTAAACTAAGCACATAAATTAAATGCATGGATTTGGAATTAAACTGCCTGGATTTGAATCCCAGGTTGTCATTTACAGCTGTGTGATCTTAAGGGGATTACTTACCCTCTCTGTGCCTCACTATTCTTATGCAAAGAGAACTTACTAGTACTACTGAGTACTATTAGTACTACTAAGAACTTACTAGTGCCACTTATAATAGACTTGTAGAAGTGAAATCAGCTAAGTTGTACTTGGACGGTGCCCAGCTCACTGTAAGTTATTATCTGCTTTATATCACACCAGTAAACTCTTTGTCGCTGGCTAATCCAGGTCACATCATCTCTCACCTGGAGTTTCCTGCATGCAACCTGGTCTTCCAGGCTCCTCCAGTCAATGTTGCATAGAGAAATTCTCTGGAACTTTGTAGAGAAAAAATTCGATCTTGTTGTGCCCTCTTCCCATTTGCCTTTGGATGAAGTCCAAAATCCTTTATCCTAGCTGGAAAAGGTCTCTACTGCCAGACCCCTGCCCATCTCTCCAGCATCTTCTCTTACCACCCACCCCCTCCAATCTATGCTACTCCCCACCATACCAAATGATTAACCACTCCAGAGTTTCTAACTTCTCTCTCTGATTTCTTTGATTTTTGAAAAGGATAATCCTTCTTCCTAAAAGTCTCATTCATGTTTAAGGTTAAAAAGCCCTCCTCTGGAAAGCTAACACTAATGTTCAAGACTAGCTTAGATGTTGCCTCTTTCTCCACCTTGGGCTTCCCTTGTGGCTCAGCTGGTAAAGAATCCGCCTGCAATGTGGGAGACCTAGGTTCAATCCCTGGGTGGGGAAGATCGGAAGAAGGGAATGCCTACCCACTCTAGCATTCTGGCCTGGATAATTCCATGGACTGTATAGTCCATGGAGTCACAAAGAGTCAGACACAACTGAGCAACTTTCACTTTTACTTCCCCACCTTGAATTTAGTTCCTGGACCTAATTCCCACATGTATGCACAGGCTTCATACCAACAGAAACCAGCAGAGTGTCCAAGAATTCAACCTAACTCAATTCTGACACTATTTACCCAGAGATAGAAGCAGATTCCCTGGTGGCTCAGACAGTAAAGAATCTGCCTGCAATGCAGGAGATCCAGGTGCATTCCCTGGGTCAGGAAGATTCCCTGGAGAAGGAAGTGGCTACCACTCCAGTATTCTTGCCTGAAGAATTCCATGGAAAGAGGAGCCTGGTGGGCTACAATCCATGGGGTCTCAAAGAGTCAGACATTACTGAGTGACACACAATTTCAGAAGCAGATTCTACAGGTTAAGGACTCAATCCCCTAGTCCACCCTCAACTTCAGATGCCAATGAAAAATCCAGCTTGTCACCTGTAATTGATCCCTTTCTTGAGTTCCATTAATTTACTAGAATGACTCACAGAACTCAGGAAACCCAATTGCTCACTAGATTATTGAACTTTTACAAAGGATATTAAATGATAGAAATCAACAACCAGAAGAAGAGATACACAAGGCAAGGTCCTAGACAAAGGAGCCTCTGTCCTAGTGGACTTGGGGGCTTGATACAGTGGCACTGAGGCAGGAGATCAATGAGCCCCAGGCTGAGCAGAAGAGCCTGTCCTCTGTGGACAGACACTTCAAAATAGCAGGAGCAAGAGAGGAACTGAGCCCTGCCCAGATATAAGTTGTTGTTGTCATTGTTCAGTTGCTAAGTCATGTCCAACTCTTTGCGATTCCATGGACTGCACCTCACCAGGCTCCCCTGTCTTTCACTATCTCCTGGAGTTTGCTCAAACTCATGTCTATTGAATCAGTGATGCCATCCAGCCATCTCATCCTCTGTCACCCCCTTCTCCTCTTGCCCTCAATCTTTCCCAGCATCGGGGTCTTTTCTAATGAGTCAGCTCTTCACATCAGGTGGCCAAGGTATTGGAGCTTCAGCTTCAGCATCAGTCTTTCCAATAAATTCAGAGTTGATTTCCTTTAGGATAGACTGGTTGGATCTCCTTGCCATCTAGGGGACTCTCAGGAGTCTTCTCCAAGATAAAACTTAGACACCACATAGTTCTCATTTTCAAGGTCAAGAAGCCCTTCCTGACTCTACATATGTAGAAAGTCTCCTTGGAAGTCAAAAAAAAGCAGTGATGTCAACCTACCCATAGGCCTCTTCGCTAGAATCCATCTTGGCTAGGAGATGCTCATGAACACATGGGATCTTTTGCCAGGCAAAGCAAGATGGTTGGTCACAGGAAACCTGGAAGAAATGCCCCATATAAGTGATTTAGATGACCCTGAGGGCACAACGCCCTCTCCGAGTCTGCCCATGTGTCTATCCACATGGACTCTTTTTCCTCCTAATAAACACTTTACTTGTTCACTTTACTTGTCCACCATTTCTTTGTGGAAATTCATTTTCTTCAAAGGCAAAAGGCCAGAGCCTTTCTCACTGGTCACTCTTCCCGGTGGTCTAGAGGCTAGGGTTCAGTACTCTTAGCCTGATTTCAATCTCTGGCCAAGAAACCAAAATCCCACTTCAAGCTGCTGCCAACTGAGGCCACCGGAGATCAGCACATGAAAGAGTTCTGGTTGCCCAACATGGAAACTCTCAGAACCCCTCCTTTTAGCTGTCTGTGGAGGCTTCATCATATAGACATGATTGATTCATTCATTGACCATTGATGACTGGTTCAACACTTTACCCCTTTCCCTTCCTGGAAAAGAGGGAGTAGACTGAAACTTGCAACCCTTTATTCACTGTTGGTTCCCCTGGCAACTAGCCCCCAACCTCAGGTGCTTTCCAAAAGTCACTTTCATGACATAAACCCAGCTGTGGTGGAAAGGGGCTTATTATGAACATTCATTTCATCTTTATGGCTCTAAAGTGTTTTCAGCAATTGAGGACAAGAGAGCAAATATTATAATAAAAGATACTCCCATTGTTCTTTCCACCCAGGAAATTCCAAGGGCTTTGGGAACTGTAAGCCAGGAACTGTGGGTGAAAAGCAAATACATATGAGAAACACCTGTTGGTCATCTGAATAACCAAATATGTGTATTTCTTATAATCACAATATTGCACTCCCAAGGCACCTTGTATAAATGCTAAGTTGCTTATATCCCAAGAACCAAGCACAGGACCTGACACAAGGAAGGTTCTCAATACTTGTTGGTTGAATAAATGATTGAATGAATGAGACCCCAGCAGCCTCCGAGCTTGGGCCTTGATCTCATCCTTTGTAATACCCACAGTAAAGTGAGAAGGGGCTCAGGGCTGGTGCTGTGCCAGGGTGTGCCAGGCTGAATCAGAGCTCCCCGCAAGCCTCAGATTTATGCCCTACGCTCCTGTCTGTGGGGCCAGCCTCCCAGATCACATAAATCACCATGCAGCAATCTGGTTTCTGAGCTGGGGAGCCTCCTAAGCTCATAGCACTTTGCAGAGGAGCCGCTGGAATTAGGCATAAATCCACCTCTTGATTGAATAAGCAAACACCCTACTGCTCAAAATGATTTACTAAATTACAGTGTACAATGGTAGGCTTGGGAGATTCGAGCATGGACCTGCCTTGCAATCAGACCTCCTCTTAACGCTATGCCTTCTCCCAGCTCTGCTCCTCTCTGGCACCACCTGTGACTTCTCTCCACCCACTTGCATGATCAGCATTCATGGAGCCTTGACATCTCACCAGGTTAGCTGCTTACATATGAATTAGTTCATTTAAGTTTAATCTATGCAGTGAACCTCCGAAATTTGGTATCATTTTTTCCCTCCTTTTCAGCTGAAGGAACAAAGATTCAGAAAGGTTAACCAACACCCAATATCACACAGCTAGTAAGAGGCAGAGTTGAGATTCAAGCAGCAAAACATTCACCAACAAACCCAAGAATATGTCTACTGCAGACTAGATTCTGTTGTCCTGTTTATTCTTTGTTCACAAATGCCTCTTTTCACTTCCTCTTTTTTTAATATTTTTTCTGTTTCTTGTTTTTCCCCATCTTTACTGGGAAAATTGTCATTGCTCTACAAAAAAAACTGTGCATAATTAATGTGTACATTTTGAAGAGTTTGGACAGAGGTATCTAGTTGTATTACCACCACTGCAATCAAGGTAATAAAAATAGCCACCCCCTTCAAAAGTTCCCTTTATTGTTTTTCTTGATTGTTTGACTTGTTTGTCTGTTTCTGGTTGTAAGAATGCTCAGAATGAGATCTACCCTCAGAAAATTTTAAGTGTGCAATAGTCTATTATTAACTATGTATGTGCATGTGTGTGTAGCTGTGTCTGACTCTTTGCAACCTCGTGGACTGTAGCCCTCCGGCTCCTCTGTCCATGCGATTTTTCTGGCAAGAATACTGAAGTGGATTGCCATTTCCTTCTCCAGGGGATCTCCCCAGCCCAGGACTCGAACCTGCATCTCCTGCCTGTCTCCTGCATTGCAGGCAGATCCCTTACTGCTGAGCCACCCAGGAAGCATGCCCCTCATACTGACTAGGGGCACTATGTGATACAGCAGATTTCTGGAACTCACCCATCTGTTTAACTGTAACTTCATATCCTTTGAACAACAACCTCTCATACCCCCTCTTTCATCCCCCAGTAACCACCATTGCATTGGCTACTTTTGTATGTTAGATTATTTTGGACCTCTTGTGTACGCAGAATTATGCGGTGTCTGTCCCTCTGTGACTGACTTATTTCCCATGGCATAATGGCTTCCGGGTCTACCATGTTGTTAGTTTCCTTTCTCTTCTATGTGCCTATGTCAGGATAGGATAGGTTATGCTGAAGTGACAATATGTCGACATCTCAGTGTCTTAATGTAACAGAGGCTGTTCTATTTTTTGCTTAAACTCCACGTTTAATACAGCAAGCTCTGAGTCTTTGTTCTGTATAGTCACTCAGACACTTGGGCTGACAGTCTCCGCCCCTCTGGAGGGCATCATTTGGAACACATTATCATATTGTTCACCAGACAGAAAAACAGAAAGAATGAAAAGTGTAGCACTGGCGCCCAATGGCTCTGTCTGAAAGATGCGGCCAACCCTTCTGTCCTCAAGCCACTTGACAGAACTAGTCACGTGGTCCCACATCCCCACAACAGGATTCAGGCGTGGTCTTCCATGTGCCTTAAAGGGTATGATAACCCTTTATGGATGATTACTATACAACATGCTTCTTCCCCTCCTCTTGTTCTCATTCACTTACAATGTGAAGCAAAGCAGACATATCCCTGCACCCAAGAAGCTTACTTTATGACTAGGGACACATGTACTAATTCAGTAAGCATGCAGGTAAACCAGTGTCCAGTTCTGTGCAAGATAAACAAATGGTTTTATGGAAATCTCTACCAGTATTGTGATCTAACCTAGGAATAAGGGAAAGCTTTTTGTCCCAGTAAAATTTTTGATGACAAGCTTCCCTGATAGCTCAGTTGGTAAAGAATCCACCTGCAATGCAGGAGACCCTGGTTCGATTCCTGGGTCAGGAAGATCCACTGGAGAAGGGATGGGCTACCCACTCCAGTATTCTTGGGCTTCCCTGGTGGCTCAGCTGGTAAAGAATCTGCCTGCAAGGGAAGAGTCCTGGGTTAAATCCCTGGGTTGGGGAAGATCCCCTGGAGAAGGGAATGGCTACCCGCTCCAGTATTCTGGCCTGAATGGTCTGCATAGTCCATGGGGTCACCAAGAGTCAGAGACAGCTGATTTTCACTTTCACTTTCATCTCTGACCAAATTAAATAGACAAGAAATGTAATCGGAGGATATTGGGTAGATCATAGACAAATCTACACGAGTCCTAATTCTTTCAATTTGAAATCTGGGACACGGACTTTTGTTTGGTGAAGTGATGTCTCTTCTCTGGCTCAAAGAAATCCTGGAAACAAAAGTATCTGGCTTCTACAGATGCCAAAAAAGAATGAAAAATGTCCATTGCAGCTACCCTGAGAGTCTAACAGCAGAGCTGAGATTTGAAAGAATAACAGGAATGAACAAAAGGATTGGAAAAGGAGCAATAATCTTATACTTTCCTGCTCCCACCCAAAGAAAGTCAAATACATACAAAAGCAGAGAAGATAATATAGTGAAACTCCATGTACCAATCACTTTGCTTCAACAGTTATGAACTTCATATGGTTTTATTTATACCCTTACTCTCTTTCCCCTATGAATTGCCTGAATTCTGCAGTTAGGGAGGTCATGGGAAAAAGTAATTTCCAAATATTAGATAGGGCTTAGAGTCAGAAAGATTTAGACAATGGTGGGATTTTGTTGGGATTTTTGCTTTTGTTATTGTTTTTTTAATCAAAGTCTAGTTGACATACTCGCCTAGAGCCAGACATCCTGGAATGTGAAGTCAAGTGGGCCTTAGGAAGCATCACTACGAAGAAAGCTAGTGGAGGTGATGGAATTCCAGTTGAGCTATTTCAAATCCAAAAAGATGATGGTGTGAAAGTGCTGCACTCAATATGCCAGCAAATTTGGAAAACTGGAAAAGGTCAGTTTTCATTCCAATCCCAAAGAAGGGCAATGCCAAAGAATGCTCAAACTACTGCACAATTGCACTCTTCTCACACGCTAGTAAAGTAATGCTCAAAATTCTCCAAGCCAGGCTTCAGCAATACGTGAACCATGAACTTCCAGATGTTCAAGCTAGTTTTAGAAAAGGCAGAGGAACCAGAGATCAAATTGCCAACATCTGCTGGATCATGGAAAAAGCAAGAGAGTTCCAGAAAAAGCATCTATTTCTGCTTTATTGACTATGCCAAAGCCTTTGACTGTGTGGATCACAATAAACTGTCAAAAATCCTGAAAAAGATGGGCATACCAGACCACCTAACCTGCCTCTTGAGAAACCTATATGCAGGTCAGGAAGCAACAGCTAGAACTGGACATGGAACAAAGGACTGGTTCCAAATAGGAAAAGGCGTGCGTCAAGGCTGTATATTGTCACCCTGCTTATTTAACTTATATGCAGAATACATCATGAGAAACACTGGGCTGGAAGAAACACAAGTTGGAATCAAGATTGCCAGGAAAATATCAATAACCTCAGATATGCAGATGACACCACCCTTATGGTAGAAAGCGAAGAAGAACTAAAGAGCCTCTTGATGAAAGTGGAAGAGGAGAACGAAAAAGTTGGCTTAAAGCTCAACTTTCAGAAAACGAAGATCATGGCATCTGGTCCCATCAGTTCATGGGAAATAGATGGGGAAACAATGGAAACAGTGGGTGACTTTATTTTTCTGAGCTCCAAAATCACTGCAGATGGTGATTGCAGCCATGAAATTAAAGGATGCTTACTCCTTGGAAGGATAGTTATGACCAACCTAGATAGCATATTGAAAAGAAGAGACATTACTTTGCCAACAAAGGTCCGACTAGTCAAGGCTATGGTTTTTCCTGTGGTCAAGTATGGATGTGAGAGTTGGACTGTGAAGAAAGCTAACTGCTGAAGAATTGATGCTTTTGAACTGTGGTGTTGGAGAAGACTCTTGAGAGTCCCTTGGACTGCAAAGAGATCCAACCAGTCCATTCTGAAGGAGATCAGTCCTGGGTATTCTTTGGAAGGAATGATGCTAAAGCTGAAACTCCAGTACTTTGGCCACCTCATGCAAAGAGTTGACTCATTGGAAAAGACCCTGATGCTGAGAAAGATTTAGGGAAGGAGGAGAAGGGGACGACAGAGGATGAGATAGTTGGATGACATCACCGACTCAATGGACACGGGTTTGGTAGACTCCAGGAGTTGGTGATGGACAGGGAGGCCTTGTGGCTGCGGTTCATGGGGTCGCAAAGAGTCGGACATGACTGAGTGAATGAACTGAACTGAACTGAACTGAGTTGACATTCAATGTTGTGTTAGTTTCTGCCACACAGCAAAGTGATTCAGTTTCATATATGTTTGTTGTTTCATTGCTAAGTCCGTGTCTGACTCTGTGACCCCATGGATTGTTGCCCACCAGATTCCTCTGTCCATGAGGTTTCCCAGGCAAGAATACTAGAGTGGGTTGCCATTTCCACATATATATTCTCTTTCATATTCTTTTCCATTCTTGTTTATCCCAAGATTTTGAATATGGTTCCTTGTGTTATACAATAGGACCTTGTTTATCCATTCTATAGATAATGGTTTGCACCTGCTAGTGCCAGACCATCAGTCCAACCCTCCCTCCCTCCCTGCCCCCTGGCAACCACAAGCCTGTTCTCTGCAGACACTTATGTGAATGTGCTCTCATTTATAATCACAGAATAGCAAACCCAGGGCATGTTGTTGCTCATGCTTTCCTTGTATCTTTAGACTTAACACTCTCTCTCTATAAGTTTCGTTTCTTTGTGACTATAGTGAACCTAATCAACATCATTAAAGGAAATGAAACTATAGATCTGACAGTCACTGGCAGTCTATACTGCTGCTAAGTCACTTCAGTCGTGTCTGACACTGTGCGGCCCCATAGATGCCCACCAGGCTCCCCCGTCCCTGGGATTCTCCAAGCAAGAACACTGGAGTGGGCTACCGTCTCCTTCTCCAATGCCTGAAAGTGAAAAGTGAAAGTGAAATTCGCTCAGTCGTGTCCCACTCTTGGCGACCCCATGGACTGCAGCCTACCAGGCTCCTCTGTCCATAGGATTTTCCAGGCAAGAGTACTGGAGTGGGGTGCCATTGCATTCTCCATGGCAGTCTATAGGTGACAGCTAAAATATTTTCCAATTAACCCCTTCCTCAGTTCAGCTCGGTTCAGTTGCTCAGTCGTGTCCGACTCTTTGCAACCCCATGAATCACAGCACGCCAGGCCTCCCTGTCCATCACCAACTCCCGGAGTTCACTCAAACTCACATCCATCGAGTCAGTGATGCCATCCAGCCATCTCATCCTCTGTCGTCCCCTTCTCCTCCTGCCCCCAATCCCTCCCAGCATCAAAGTCTTTTCCAATGAGTCAACTCTTCGCATGAGGTGGCCAAAGTACTGGAGTTTCAGCTTTAGCATCATTCCTTCCAAAGAATACCCAGGACTGATCTCCTTTAGAATGGACTGGTTGGATCTCTTTGCAGTCCAAGGGACTCTCAAGAGTCTTCTCCAACACCACAGTTCAAAAGCATCAATTCTTCGGTGCTCAGCTTTCTTCACAGTCCAACTCTCACATCCATACATGACTACTGGAAAAACCACAGCCTTGACTAGACGGACCTTTGTTGGCAAAGTAATGTCTCTGCTTTTCAATATGCTATCTAGGTTGTTCCCTTTCCTACCTGATACTTAATCGAATTTGGGCTCTGTCAACAGCTCAGGAATCTGGCAGTTTAATTTATTAGACGTCTACATTGTAAGAATTGCCCTCAAGCAATTGATGTGGCAGCCTTTATCCTTTCTCTTGCAATCTCAACGATGGTAGTGATTAGACCGGTTCTTTTCATATCTTTATTTTCCCATAAGATTGCTAGAACAGTAGCAGACCCAAGAAGATGCTCCATAAATGCTTCTTGTTGATAATAGGGTTTGATTTTTTTTTTTCCTGTATCCTATGCCTTTTTAAAAGTCAAATAACCAGTCAAGGACCAGGTGCATGTAGAAAAGCATAAAAATGCAAGTGTTAGTTGCTCAGTCACGTCAGACTCTTTGAGCCCATGGACTGTAGCCTGCCAGTCTCCTCTGTCCCTGGGATTCTCCAGGCAGGAATACTGGAGTGGGTAGCCATTGCCATCTCCAGGGGATCTTCCCAACTCAGGGATCGAACCCAGGTCTCCCACATTGCAGGTGCATTTTTCATCATCTTGTTGCAGGGAGAAAGCCAATTCTGACTCCGTGTTGGAAACTGTTTCTTTGACTTGCTTTTCATTGCTTTTATTATTATAATCATCCTTAGTGGCTTGCCTGGAGGACCCTGCCCTCTGCTTGACTGTAAACTAAAGTGCCTTGGTTCAGCTGGTGGAGAGATAGTTTGTCCCTGCCCGCCTGTGAACAGAAGAGATTAATACACCTCTTGTGAAGGCTGGACATTCGCCTGGAGATGTTTTGCAAGCCTGAAGACCCTTTCACTTTACTTCCCCACTGCATTTCCCTCTCTATTCTGCCTTTTGACTTTAGTCCTCAGTGCTTCTTTCTCTCTGATCTATAAAAGAAGCTGACATCCAGACCCCAATATGATGGTTATATTGAGACCCTAGCCTGCCATCTTCTCAGTCTGCTGGCTCCCCAATTAAAGTCCCTTCCTTGCCTCAATACCTTGTCTCTCAGATTCATTGGAGTATGGTGCAGCGAGCAGAGTGAGCTTGGACTCGGTAATAATGTGAGCCATAAAAAGAAATTAAGGAAACAATTCCATTCACCATTGCAACAAAAAGAATAAAATACTTAGGAATATATCTACCTAAAGAAACTAAAGACCTATATATAGAAAACTATAAAACACTGATGAAAGAAATCAAAGAGGACACTAATAGATGGAGAAATATACCATGCTCATGGATTGGAAGAATCAATATAGTGAAAATGAGTATACTACCCAAAGCAATTTACAAATTCAATGCAATCCCTATCAAGCTTCCAGCGATATTTTTCACAGAACGAGAACAAATAATTTCAAGATTTGTATGGAAATACAAAAAACCACGAATAGCCAAAGCAATCTTGAGAAAGAAGAATGGAACTGGAGGAATCAACTTGCCTGACTTCAGGCTCTACTACAAAGCCACAGTCATCAAGACAGTATGGTATTGGCACAAAGACAGAAATATAGATCAATGGAACAAAATAGAAAGCCCAGAGATAAATCCACA
>NW_024070186.1:180866491-180866718 GCF_014754425.2 Oryx dammah | reverse complement strand
AGAGAAATGCAAATCAAAACCACAATGAGGTACCACTTCACACCAGTCAGAATGTCTGCGATCCAAAAATCTGCAAGCAATAAATGCTGGAGAGGGTGTGGAGAGAAGGGAACCCTCCTACACTGTTGGTGGGAATGCAAACTAGTACAGCCACTATGGAGAACAGTGTGGAGATTCCTTAAAAAAATTGCAAATAGAACTGCCTTATGACCCAGCAATCCCACTGC